>NW_028261386.1:31316208-31443708 GCF_051295495.1 Thamnophis sirtalis | reverse complement strand
AAATATTGGGTTTCTGTCTGGATGGACTCTTGTGACGAGCCTAATGACAGAGAGTGGAAGTGTGACCTTCCTCCCACACTTGGGCATACCAGGGGTTGTGACTTTAAGTATATACCTCCCACCCTGGCTGGCTGATAAAAGGAGTCGTTCTCTGTAGCTCAAATGGTTAACTCCCTGCCTGGGAGGCAATAGAGCACAGGTTCGAATCCCAGTAAGGATATGGCTAGCTGATGAGAGCTAAATAGCTTGAAATAGATCTATACTAGTCTTCCTTTATTTATTTATCAGCACAAATAAAAACACAAATATAACAAAGGCAACAGTAAAAAAAATATTGGGTTTCTGTCTGGATGGACTCTTGTGACGAGCCTAATGACAGAGAGTGGAAGTGTGACCTTCCTCCCACACTTGGGCATACCAGGGGTTGTGACTTTAAGTATATACCTCCCACCCTGGCTGGCTGATAAAAGGAGTCGTTCTCTGTAGCTCAAATGGTTAACTCCCTGCCTGGGAGGCAATAGAGCACAGGTTCGAATCCCAGTAAGGATATGGCTAGCTGATGAGAGCTAAATAGCTTGAAATAGATCTATACTAGTCTTCCTTTATTTATTTATCAGCACAAATAAAAACACAAATATAACAAAGGCAACAGTAAAAAAATATTGGGTTTCTGTCTGGATGGACTCTTGTGACGAGCCTAATGACAGAGAGTGGAAGTGTGACCTTCCTCCCACACTTGGGCATACCAGGGGTTGTGACTTTAAGTATATACCTCCCACCCTGGCTGGCTGATAAAAGGAGTCGTTCTCTGTAGCTCAAATGGTTAACTCCCTGCCTGGGAGGCAATAGAGCACAGGTTCGAATCCCAGTAAGGATATGGCTAGCTGATGAGAGCTAAATAGCTTGAAATAGATCTATACTAGTCTTCCTTTATTTATTTATCAGCACAAATAAAAACACAAATATAACAAAGGCAACAGTAAAAAAATATTGGGTTTCTGTCTGGATGGACTCTTGTGACGAGCCTAATGACAGAGAGTGGAAGTGTGACCTTCCTCCCACACTTGGGCATACCAGGGGTTGTGACTTTAAGTATATATATATATATATATATATATATATATATATATATATATATATATATATATATATATATATATATATATATATATATATATATATATATATGTATAATATAAAATAATTTTTGTCTAAAATTATAATTTCCATATTTTGAGCAGAATGGACAACTGATCAAATAGTGTTTTGTACATTTGATTGATGACTCCAGTTAAATATCTTATATGTGATATATGTGATGCCCATAATGATCACCTGTGTGTGTCCACCCGCATGTTCCCCACCCGCATGTGCAAGCTTCTCCGTGCTCCCCCACCTTCTTGCATGCGCATGCAGCCCCCTGCATGCATCCCATCCCCATGAATGCACCTGCGCTCCATGTGCATGTGTGTGCGACCCCCTGCACATGCACCCCAACCTCCACACATGCACATGCATCTCCCACATATGCCCTGTCCCTCACGCATGTGCGGCAGAGACCCAACAATCAACTGGCCGGCAGGAGGCGCACATTATGTGCGGTGGAGCTGAGCTAGAGCGATGGCTCATGTGCCCACAGAGAGGGCTCTGCGTGCCATAGGTTCTCCAGCATGGTCTCAGAACATTGTTCTCTTGGTATATTTCTGTTTAGTAGCACACATGTATAAAACACGATTTGTGAAAAATCAGAAAGAAACAGCATAATCAAATAAGAGGACTGCACCATGTGCCTTTCTGAAAGATTATATAAACGCCCTTTGAAGTTTCTTCTTATGTCAATGAAGGGACATAATCCTTACATCATTTAATTTTTAGATGCTTAAACTACTTTATGAAAGCCCTCCAGTTACAGTTGTTGCAGAGGTGTCTGTATCTCTGCCTGCGAGCTAATTATATAATATAATCACCTAATATAGTGGTGTGACCAATATAAGATAATTTACAACTTGGGGCATATACATTTTCTCTAAAGTATTTAATTAATACCAATTGTCAAATAAGACTGAACCAAACTAAACCGGTTCAACACTGGATTAAGTTATAACAGGTAATTTCATCTCCCAATCTTTTAAGACACCTGGTTTTAAGTTAGCAATTTATTAGTTGTAGTGGGAAACATAAACATTTTTTTATGTTGACAAAACTTTAACATTAGCAGAATCTTGGCAGAGTGTAAAGTGCAATTTCTCCTCAACTCAGTTTATTTTTCAATATTAGCTTTGGCTGTCACTCTGTTTTCAGGTGGATGTTGTATGTGAAGTTTTAATAATGGTATGAAAAAAAAATTTGATCCAGATCTCTATAAAGAGTATTTATTGGCTTGTACATATTCAGATTTCTTATTGAGATACTGCAACAAGTATTTTCACCTTTCTTCTAAGACTTAAAATTATTAAATGAAAGGAAGTTTTCTAAATGGCTTTTTAACAAGTGTCGACATACTTTTTTAATAACTGCTTTGATTATTGGAATAAACAGCAAGACGGGATAAATTCACTAATAAATTTAATTAAAAACCCTTTCCAACAGCATGGAATTTAGTTTGATGTTTTTCCTAGCATGCTAGCACTCAGTTTCTTATTTATTTCTGGAATGTATAGTTTGCCTCACTTTGTTATGACTAATAAACTGAGCAGGATCATGTGTGTGTGTATGTGTGTGTATGTATGGGGGACGCGGTGGCTTAGTGGCTAAGACGCTTAGCTTGTCGATCAGAAAGCTCGGCAGTGCGATGGTTCGAATCCCTAGCGTTGCGTAACGGAGTGAGCTCCCGTTACCTGTCCAAGCTTCTGCCAACTTACCAGTTTGAAAGCATAGAAAAATGCAAGTAGAAAAATAGGAACCACCTTTGGTGGGAAGGTAACAGCATTCTGTGCGCCTTTGGCATTTAGTCATTCCGGCCACATGACCACAGAGAGGTCACATACTAGCCCCTACCTTTCTACTAGTTTTTCACCATTTTTGTAATACTTGCAACCATTTATTATAATACATTTTCCCCATGAAATGCAACAACCTTAGCCTTTGATGCATTAATTTTCAATGTTATATACCTGGTTGCATTATACAATCGAACACTGGCTGCAGAACCTTTCTCATTTGTGAAGCCAGTAGCACACACAATTGCATACAAGTATACAGGTCCACCAATATACCTGTAAATCCTATCTAGAAAAGAAGTAAAAAGAGGACTTGATGTCTTTCACCTGCATTCATTTGCTTTTAGTTTGTTCTCATTCATGTTGAACATCCATTGTGAAGTGTTCTCATCAGGTTCAGCAACCAATATCTAATTTCATATTGGTGCTAAACATTCCCTAATTTATGCCTATTTACTATCATATCTTTTAAATAAATCAACATACAATAATATTTTTTCACCTTTATTTATCTCAGTCATATATAATGGATAAAGATCTTCTACGCACACATGCTGCCTAGGGCAAAAGTTGCACTACATTTACCAAACTTTGCTTATTGTTTACTTTACTTTGTTGTCATTGCACCTTGTACAATGAAATTAAATTCCATCTTCAGTGTACATTATACATAAAAAATAAAACAAAAACATGCATCCTTCACATTCTATACAATTGAATTGAAACCCCCTGATATTGCATTAATATGGCATTATACAGTAGAATTCAATATAGTTATTGCTCTGGGATAGAAGCTATTTGTCTTTGTTTTTATTGTCCTGTACCGTCTGCCAGATAGTGTTAGTTAAAAAAAAGGGGTGCACAGGATGAGATGGATCTTTAAGAATGCTTTGAACTTTCTTCAGGCAGCGGGAGCTATGAAGCTCTTCCAAAGAGGGGAGAAAGGCAACCAGTGATCCTCTGGGCAATGATTATTAACCCTCTGGGGCACTGTCTAATCTGTCATTGAGCTACAGTTTTTGTATTTAATTCTGATTACCATTTCCTTTGTGTGGGGGAACAGTAACAGCATTCTTTGCTCTGTAACATATAGATGTGCTTTTCACAAATGTATTAAATAAGTCACGCAGCATTTCATAAGCAAATCTCATCCATATTTTAACATTTCTTCAGTTACATTTATTTATTTAAATTATTTAGGAGGCTACCCATCTCACAATAATGACTCTGGGCAATGTACAAGAATCAAAACAACAACAGAATATCACCCATGAGAACAAGACATATTTAAAGTTTAAAGATGCAAAGAAAACACAAAATAATTTTGATGGTAGTAAGGAAAACAAATGTTAGATTAAATGAGGTGGATCAAACAAGGATCCTCCAATATAGTGAATGGAGTTAAAAGTAAAACAAATGAAATAATTTCCAATTAAACCTAAGGGATATTGAACAGAATATTTTAGAGGTCTGTATGAGAATATATTGAGCTAGTTTGGTGTAATGGTTCCAAGGTACAAACCAGTAGACCATAAATGACCTTGGGGTAGTTAGTCTCTCTTAATCCCTAGGCAAAGGTAAACTACTTCCAAAATTTTGCAAAAAACAAAAACAAAAAAACCCTGCAGGCACATGCCCATTTAGTTACCAGGAATAAACACTGACTCGAAGGAACCAAGATAAAAAAATAAAATAAGAAAATGATTATATTGAAATGAACACTAAATTTTAAGATCATAAATTTGTGATTGTGCGAATATTAAAAAATACATGAATATTGTATGAATATTTTTAAATATTTATAAGTGTTTAAATTAGTGACAAATAAAAAAACCCAAATAATACACCAGTGATAGTACAATAAAGAAGCTGTATACTGTATATTAGAGTAATTAATATACACTAAAAAAGGGAAAAATCATCTATGTTGTATCCATATGAAATTAATTCATTTCTTAAAACATTTAGCAAATCTTGTAAATCTAGATAATATAGATATCTATCTTTATCTAATCATTTTTGAATTTTAAGTTATTTGCAAAAGTGATAAAGAACACAAGTCTTGAATGCAATTCTTTACCATGAGCAATATAAATTTCTTTCCATCTGTATATAATAATTATCTTTGTAGACCTCAACAAACAATAAAACCAGGTTTCTTCAAAATGTCAGTTGTTTAATACTTTAAAATCTCAGCACTCAGTACACTCATTTGTGCTTCTGTGTTTTGATTTATGTTGATTGGCCTCTTCATTTTTACAATCATCACAATAATGTTTTTGGCTTATAACATTTACATGGAAACATTTCCTCTGCATTTTTTAAAATGCCAAATGCAATTTATATTGAATTGGCAAGCTCATCAAAAAGCTTAGTGCCTTTTTGACAGCAAATCATTTTCTCAGGAGTCTTCTACTGAATAAAAGGTCATGCTTGTTTTTCAAATAGTTTTTCAAATAGTTTTGTGAATATTCTGAAAAAGGGCTTTTTACTTGAAAATCATTTCTAGGAAATTTGTCCTTTAGACACAAGTTCTGGAAAAGGCAAGTTCTGTGATTGGGAATGGATTATTTTGCAGTTATTGAAGAAGAAGTCATTAACCTACCCTTGGGATAGGTTAGAAATTAAATGTGTGAGTAATAGCTTCTGGCTACTTGAAGTTTTTCTTTATGTTGCAGAGAGAAGCATAACTAGTAAGCTATGCAAAGCATTTAGAGGGGCATTCAGCAAAACATGTTAACATGAATTAAACCGTATACTCCTGAGGGCTTGAGGCAGCCATGCACATACATAAACAAAATGTCTAGTAAGATCATCAGGAAAACAAAACAGTTGTGCATATACTTTTTTCTCTGAAAACAGTTAAGAGAGTATTTGAAGCAGCTTTCTACCTAAGTAGAAGCCCCAGTGCTTCAAGGAGAGAGTCTGTGCCAACATTGATTCTCAATGCTTTGATAATTAGTAATTAGTATTTTCCTTTATAATTAATGCTTTCTACTGCTACCAATATAAGCTTCTCCCTTCTACTTTTGAAGAAAGTATGCATGGGGGATGGAGTTTAGCAATGAAGTTAACAGAATGGCAAATTTAAGTTGTTTATTTGTACTTATGTGGTTTATATATTTACTTTTGATTAAAAAAGAAAAGCTGTATGCTATCTAATTAAAACATAATATACTTGATGGTTAGATTTTTGTTTATTTGTTCAATTGGTTATTATGTGTCCAAATTGTATTGATTATTGATAATATGAAACTTGATTCAAAAATTGCATGGGGGTTGTGAGAGAGGACAGCAGTAACAGAACTGGGAGAAGGAACCTTATGGAGGGCTATTTAAGTCAAGGCTATTGAGTTTGCGGCCTGTGGGCCAGATGCATTATATGCTGGTCATGTCCATGCCTGGTTTAGCAAAGGGGGAAAAAGTCCCGATATGTCAAGTGATGGCACTGTGATGCCACTGTGAGTTTGACAGCCCTGATTCAGATTGTATGAAGTTGGAAGTATGAATTTGCTTTAGCCTGCATAAAAGTTATTTTTATATTTTTCATAATAATGTTCTTAGTGTCTCAGGTAAAGAAAGATCTCTATCACCCTATGTGTCAGGTTTTTTTTCCAGTGGAAATAACAAGATTGAACATGGGATCTTTTGCAAGCAAAACATTGCTTTATTCCTAGATCCCACATTTTGTCAGCTATGTTTCTTCTGATTCTCCATCAAAAGAAATACATTTTGATCTTATTTAATTTCAGGGTTAATAGCAATGATAATTCAGAAGGGGGGAGGGAGTGAGGGAGGGAGTGAGGGAGGGAGGGAGAGAGCGAGCGAGGGAGATTCATTCTGTTTCACCCCATGGGTAATATGTTTTTTTCCTCAATCTTGGGTACTCTCTTAGAGTCACAGCCTCAAATGCTCCTAGTACCACTGAGACTCCTTTGTACATTATATCTAGGTCTTCCTTCAGGCCTTTGTACTGTAGGATATTACCAGGCTGAGCCCATGGGTGGAGTCAAGTGGGGACAGCATCACCACCAGATGGATTCGTAATTGGCTGACCAACCGCACTCAACGTGTAGTCCTCAATGGAACTGCATCTGCATGGAGGGAAGTATGCAGTGGAGTATCCAAGGCTCTCTTTTGGGCCCAGTACTCTTCAACATCTTCTTCAATGATTTGGATGAGGGAATAAATGGGGAACTCATCAAATTTGCAGATGACACCAAGCTGGCAGGAACACTCTAGAAGACAGGCTTAAGATACAGAAGGATCTTGACAAATTTGAACATTGGCCACTATCTAATAAAATGAAATTCAATGGTGAAAAGAGTAAGGTTCTACATTTAGGCAAGAAAAACAAAATGCACAGGTACAGTATAGGTAGTATCTTGCTCAATAGTAGTAACTGTGAGAGGGATCTTGGAGTCCTAGTGGACAACCATTTAAATACAGTATGAGCCAGCAGTGTGCAGCAGTTGCCAAAAAAGCCAACACAGTTCTAGGCTACATAAACAGAGGGATAGATCAAGATCACATGAAGTGTTAATACCACTTTATAATGCCTTGATAAGGCCACACTTGGAATACTGCATTCAGTTTTGGTCACTGTACAAAAGATGTGGAAAGAGTGCAGAGAAGAGCAACAAAGATGATTAGGGGACTGGAGACTAAATATATATGAAGAACGGTTGCAGGAACTGGGTTTGTCTAGTTTAATGAAAAGAAGGACTAGGGGAGACATGATAGCAGTGTTCCAATATCTCAGGGGTTGCCACAAAGAAGAGGGAGTCAAGCTATTCTCCAAAGCACCTGAGGGTAGAACAAGAAGCAATGGGTGGAAACTAATCAAGGAGAGAAGTAACTTAGAACTGAGGAGAAATTTCCTGACAGTTAGAACAATTAATCAGTGGAACAGCTTGCCTCCAGAAGTTGTGAATGTCCGAACACTGGAAGTCTTTAAGAAGATGTTGGATAGCCATTTGTCTGGAATGGTATAGGGTTACCTGCCTAGGCAGGGGGTTGGACTAGAAGACCTCCAAAGTCCCTTCCAACTCTGCTATTGTATTGTATTGTATTGCATCATCAGTTTGAAGTTTCTATTACTTAAGTCTAACCACCTTGAAATCCATTGACTCTTATCTGGCACCAATTTGCCTTGACAGTTAGTAGTTCAAATTCTTGTGTATTATCATGAAATAAACTTGTGCTTTTGAACTCTTTTGAACTGGCAGGTACTTTGTGTGTGTGTGTGTGTGTGCATGTGTGTGTGCGTGTGTGCATATGCATTTGTGTGTGTATAGAGAGAGGGAGGGAGGGAGACGGAGAGAGAGCGCTAACTATAGAGGTCTGAGCAACTGTTGACTCTTTTATAAGCCGCAAACAAAAGCCTAGAACAAATGCTCTTAAAAAGTATCATGAAGATCATCTTAACAGTTGAGAAATATAAAATACAGATTTTGTATGGAAAGCATTAGAACCTTCCTCTTAGAACTATTGGCTTAATGTGAAGATTTAAAAGAATTTTTACCATCACTGAAAAGCTTACATGTTGACAGCTCCTTGTCCGTTTTAAGTCCATTACATATGATGAAAATTTTGACTAAGTCACATAAGGTAGCAATTCTTAAAAAAAAAAAAACCACCACAACTGAAGGAGGAGCAACTCCCAGAAGTAATTTAATTTAAAAAGTCTGTCTTTAAAATTGGCAGAGATTAAACATGGATTGTTAAGAAGAACAGAAAACAGTAGAGTGTGGTAGAGGGGAGTTCTGTAGAAAAGGACATGACAGTTGGAACAGGAACATTCTGTGTTATAACATTTTTATCTTAAGTACCACTTGTTACTAATCTAAAACTTTGTGCTCAACAGTGTGTCCCCTGGGAGATTGAACTGAATATGGATCATAGACCATGTTTTTTTCCAGATATATTGCATATTGTCAGGATGCAATGTGGAAATGTTTTCTTAAAGAAGATTTCTAAACTGTTGGGATATTTATTATTTATTGGTGCTGATAGATGGAGATGCTATGATTGGAACAGACCCTGGAAAAAAATGGATGTCTAAACTTATAATTAATAATTGGCAATGCTGAACAGAAGTTGTTTGTTCTAGATTCTGCCAAGAATCTAGACATTGAAGAATATTTAGAGAGAATTTTGGCTCTTGTAGACTGCTAATTAGGTTATATCTATGCCGGGTAAGAGTTTTCCTTTTTAAAAAATGCCTTGACCTATTTCACTTCTGAGAGAATAAAATGAGTCAGTGGAAATGGTTGCTTTGGGCAAACATTTGGGGGAGGAGCTAAAAGAAAAGAGCAAAACTGAAATATTAATTCTTTTTTGGAATATAATAGGGGATCAGAGTCTTTACAGCTCTTGTAAGATTGGTAGGTGCTAATTAACTAGATTAGGGTATTCCAGCTACCTGGTATATATATATGTGTGTGTGTGTGTGTGTGTGTGTGTATGTGTATGTGTATGTGTATGTGTATGTGTATGTATATATATATATCTTTGCTGAAATGTTTGTAATCCATCATCAGCTACTACTATCTTCAGCATGCATTAGGAGTTGCATGCCTTGTTAAGTATTATAGTAGCAAACTTAAAATAACCACATCATTAAATAATTTCATGAATATGTGTATGCTAATTACAATAGTTATAATGTGCTCAAACACTTAAGGCTTTGGCCACTGAACAGAATAAAATCAATATTTATATAATATGTAAAAATAACAAGGTATAGATAACTGCCCTGTGTCACCTGTGAAATGCTTATTCAAACGGAGTCAAATTAAAACTAAAATTTGTGACTATGAAATATGTAGAAGACCTCAAGCAAATCAGCAAATCTGTTTTAATGAACTATGTTACTTGAGTAATGTTTAAGGTTGAATGAATAGAACTTTTAACCTGTTGGTTCAAAGGGAATAGAGAATGAACAGAATTCAAGAAATATGTATCTTGAATAATAAAAGAGTATGTTTATAACTGGCAGTTTGGGAACGCTAGATAGCAGTGATGTTGAATGTAATGTTATCATTTCAAGGCAAAAGTACTTTTAAAAAACATTTTTGATATTAGTCAACCAGTTACAATTGCTAATAGAAAAATTTAATAATACACATGTCTTACATCCATTCATTCAGCAACTATTCAAAGTGATGGCGATACTGAAAAAATTATGATCGCTTCTTGAAGTTCTGACTATTGTAGCATCGCCACAGTCACCTAACTGTGATCCAGGTCCTCAGGTACCTTGCTAGTAATTATGACATTGCAGTGAGTCATGTCATATGATCACCATTTGCAACCTTCCCTGCCAACTTCCCACAAGCAATGGTGAAGCCTGCAGTGAAGGTCTCAAATTGCCCAGATAAGTAACTCCTGCCATTTTTTCCCTCCTAAGGAGTCTGCAGTGGAGTATAAGATCAAAGGGATCTCTTAATAAATAGTACTCTTGCCTTCCTGTGCTACCTGCAGAATCCCCCTCATCTTCCTTCAACTCCCATCAATTCACCTGCATGCAACCATGCAACCCCCCCCCCTATCTTATATGGTACTCCAACCTCTTCTAATTTAACAAACTACGTGTGTTGAGATTATAACAGCAACTGGAACTGTTGACACTGGTGTTTCTAAGTGATGTGATCATGCAACATTGTACAATACAGTCACCTCATTTGGACCAGGCAATCCTGGTCCAAACTGTCTTCTTGACCTGAGGACTAGCTGTAAAGATAGTCCTCGACTTAAGACCACAACTGAGCCCAACATTTCTGTCAGACATTTGTTAAGTTAATTTTGTCCCATTTTATGACCTTTCTTGCCACAGTTGTTAATTGAATCACTGCAGTTGTTACTGACAACATTGTTAACTGAATCTGGCTTCCTCGTTGTCTTTGTTTGTCAGTAGGTCTCAAAATGTGATCATATGACCCTGAGACACTGCAAGTGTCATAAATATGAACTAGTTGGCAAGAATCTGACCATGGGGGTTACCTCAATGGCCATAAGTGTAAAAAAGTCATAAGTCACTTTTTTTCAGTGCCATTGTAACTTAAAATGGTCTCTAAATGACCTGTGGTAAATTGAGGACTGTCTGTTGTTCTTTCCATCATGCTTATGAAGCAGTTTTCAAACTTTGGTAACATTAAAAATGAAATGAAAGAAAAGTCAATTTGCCCCGCAACTGTTAAAGTTGAAAAACTTATCAGAACAAAAATGACAACAAGTCTTACTATGTTTGGATATCAAGGCTAAGATTCAAACCAAGATTTAATTTTTTTTGCTCCATTTATGATTTGCTTATTAGGGTTGTTCATATGTATGTGTATGTGTATGTATATATGTATATACACACACACACACACACACATATACATATACATACATACATACATATATTTAAAGCACAAATATTTATCAGCACAAATACAACACTAATATGTACACACACACACACACACACACACACACACACACACACACAGAGATTTTCACGGGTGTAGGTATGCTGGTCTTGTTGTATTTGGGTCTGTTCCCATGTAAGATTGAGATTAATTATGGAAGCTGTCGAAATAGAGAAACACCCCCACAACATGAATAAATGTGACGATACCTCCTGCCTACCAGACATCTGGAAACCAGCCCTAATCAACAAACGAGCCCCACCCTCCACCCAGGCCATTAAAGCAGGAAACAATGGACACATAGCTAGCACCAATCAGCACCAATCTACCAATCATAATACAAACCACACAACCAATCATTCCACTTACTGAAACAACGCCAGCACTCCACACCCACCCACCAAGATTTATAGGACAGCAGCTCTAACCACGCTTTAAGTCCAAAACCCTCACCGAAGACATTCTCAATTGTTGGTTTAATTACGTTTACAGCAAGTTGTGGGAGGAATGCTGTTCATCAAGAGAGACAGTGACAAAATATGAGGTATTATCACTAGGAGCTTCATTCTCACATTTACCTATCTTACTCTCAACCTACTATACCTGGGACTCCAATTTCATATTTTGAAGAAGGTACGAACAGTTTGTGTAGTAACTTTAACACTATTGTGAGTTCCTTCTGTACAATGAAACATCTCCACTGGGAGATATCCAGCCACATTAAATTAATTTTTACATCATGTCAGGAAAAGCTGTGCAAAATTGAATTAACCAACCAAAGAAATCCATCAATAAACTCTTTGGCTGCATTCCATTAAGGGAAAAAAAAGGTTGGAAATCCCCAGGGCTATTACAGGTTCTTCTGCTAAAATGACACCAGCAAAATCATCTCTGAGGAAAAGAGCAGTGAGGTTATTTTTTTAAAAAACTGGGCAATCTTAAATTGTCATTTATTTGACAGCAACAAAGTTATGATACACCATCCAGTTTATGCATAAATGAGAAGTGTGAAGAAGAATCCATCACCTTTTACTATATATTCCCCCATAGTCAAATTGTTCATATATTCCCAAATATTTGCTTTCCTGCAAGTTTTTAGCATTATTACAGTCCTGTCATCTGAAGCAAAAGAGAGTAAGTCTACTCCATTATTTTGTAAAACAATTATATATTAAAAAGTACTGCCATGTTAATCTCCTAAGGACATTTTAACAACCAGTTCTCTGCCCTAATGACTGGCTGAGTATGGCTAGATGGGTGTGATTGGGTGGGTGGGTGGGGGTCATGTGACTGAGTGGGTGTGGCTAACTATGTCACTTGTGTGGGTGGTACCTGTATGGGACAGGCAAGGTTGGAGAGGGTATTCAGGGATCTCCAGTGGGGGGGTTGGGTGGGAGGAAACCATTTATGGGATTTTTTTGTCTCAAAAAATACCCTGAAAAACGCCCTAAAACAGGCCATTTTTGGGCCATTTTCAAGCCGTTCTTTGGGCTGAGTTTGGCTGGAAAAACAGCCTGAAAATATCCTGAAAAACGGCCTAGTTTTTGGCTGTTTTTTGGGCCACTTTCAGGTTATTTTTTGAGCTGATTTTGGCCAGAAAAAACAGCTTGAAAACAGCCCAAAAAATGGGCAGGAGCAGGGCCACCCAATGGTCCATTTTGCCAATGGGCTTGTGTGCCTGCCCCTGGGCTATACTCACCTATTCTGATCCCCCCTCTGGCTTGCGAATCACCCAGACACAGGCTTGGCTGTTTGCCACTCTTTAATCACGGAGTTATCGACTCCTTTGGCTGAAGGCCCAGACAAGACGTATTGTATTGTATTGTATTGTATTGTATTGTATTGTATTGTATTGTATTGTATTGTATTGCTTTATTCAGCGGCAGCCATCTTTTTTTTTGAATATATTTTTATTATTTTACATTTAAAACAATGCAGTACCGCAAAGTCGAAGTGACCATACATTCACATTATATACAGCCAGTCTCAACCATTAACAATTAGCCTACTTAATACATTGTTGGTCCTTCTGTCCAATCACAATATATATAGTTTGTTCCAGTCTTGTCATCTTGTCTTATACCAATCATAAAATCTGTTCTAGACTTCAAAATATTCTGATTCCCCTTTATTTTTAAGTTCAAGAGTAAGCCTATCTGCTTCCGCACAGGCCAACACTTTTCTGATTATATCTAGCTCTGATGGTGTATTTTCTTTTTTCCAATATTGTACATAAGTTATGCGCGACGCAGTTTGTACATGTATAATTAGATAAAGTGTATCTTTCTTAAACCCCTTCAGTATTATACCTAGGAGAAAAAATTCTGGTTTAAACAAGATTTGGTCTCCCACCATTTGTTCTAACCATGATTGAATCTTTTTCCAATATTTGTTAGCCTCATTGTATATCCACCACATATGATAAAAAGTGCCTGGTGTTTTTTTACACTTTCGACAATTTGGGGCCAGATTTTTAAACATTTTGGAGAGCCGTGCTGGGGGGGAGATGCCATCTATAGAACATCTTATGAAGATCTTATAAAGATGGTGGCAGCCATCTTAAAACTACCTTCTGCCCCAGGTGACATCATTAAAAAAGTTAACTGTTTCCTAACCTTCTTAAAGAGCTAGGAATAACAATTGAACTTGAAATATAGCATAAAACATATACATCATTACAACAATCACCACATGGAATTTGACCCAGAAGCAAACTGATACCCAATGCAGCATGCAGAGCAGAAGTGTTCCATATGCTTTGGATATCCAAAACTTGTTAAACAGCTGAATTTTGCATGAAGCTTCAGGATATGTTTCAAGGGCATTCCCATGTACAGAATGTTGTAATATTGATGAACAAAGAGTCTTTCTGTTGGAAAATGCAAATTAAGCAGAAGCAAATTTCTTCCTACTTAAAATGATCAATAAAACAACCAGTCCTGAATCTCTCACATTAATACTGTTAGTGTTTAAAATCTTAATATGTGATGCTTGAAGACTACCTTATGAGTATGATAGTACTGTATGTAAGAATCTAGAAATAATCAGAGTGATTGACTCCTTCAATATTCATTGTTGGATGCATGTAATATTTCTCCTCACCAGGTTCCTCATTACATAGCCTCTTCAGTTAGTAGGATGCAAAGAATCTATATTCTGGTACTCAGCTGAATTACCCAGAGGTGCTTGATAATTTAAGTCATTGGGATCCATGCACTCATTTATCTTACAGAAACAAAGAAGGAAAAGGGTGTGTGTGTTCTGATGAACTTTTAATTTTGAGATGGAATCCAGAAATCATGTATCCTAGTTTATTTAAATTTCTTAGGGTTCTGTTGCAGTTGTTATGGTAACTACCATGCAGATTATTTTTTCGAAAGTGCCATATGTGTCTCAGCAAATGGTCATCCTTTGAATCAACATATATTGGATCTCTTCAATGAACTCCTGTTTGGGTTATATGTTGTGAACAATTAGTTGCATTCTTTCTTTCAAATATAGTCACACTTGACTTAAATAAGCTTGCTGGCTATAAATTTTTGGAGAAGTCATTTTGAAGGCTGTATGCAATAGATTAAAAAAAAATCCTGTGAGAAAAATCTAGGAGAATTAAAATTATTGGGGAATTCTGCTGTGGTTTTTAAAATCACTTTTCTTTTATATTGCAGTATCAATCATTTTTTAAAAGTCAATCAGAATTGCTCAGATAAAGCGAGAAACACTTTCAAAACTAGTTTCCACTATATTTGAGAATGCTTGCACAGGCAAACCTGCTTGCACAGACATACCTGCCTGCTTGCACAGGCATACCTGCACAGGGTATACCTGCTTGGTATACCCATTTATACAGGGTATAAATGCTTGCACAGGCATACCTGCACAGGCAAAGGTCAGTGAGTTTTGAGAGACGGCTAAATCTGTGGCTCCATCTGTCTGCCAGAACCATCCACCTAGCACCAGCAAGGATTTTGGGGCAGATGGTTTCCTACTGGCTGATGTCTTCTGGTGAAACAAGTATATATGTATTGATGTGATATGCGTAGACACATATATGAATAAAATGTTGCTTTTATCCATTATTTTAAATTTCTAGCTTTTCAAAATAGAAAATATTTTGTTGATGAATAACAAAAGAATTAACTGCTATGTCAGTACTACAGATAAAGTGATATACCCATATTTTTCAGAGTATAAGATGCACTGCAGTATAAGACGCACCTTAATTTTGGGAGAGGAAATCAGGAAAAAAAACCTTTCTGCCTCTTTCCCAGCAGCATCCATCAGTATTCATCTGGCTAACACCTTTGCTGCCTCAGTCGGAGCCTGATTCCCGAAGCTGCCTGGGGAACTGCGATGAAAGCCTTTTCACTGAAAGAGTTTTTGGGCTGTAGGGTCCCCTCTCCAATTCCAAAAAGGGCACATGTAGAGGCCAAACAAGTGCATTGTGTTTCAGGTGGCAGGCGGTTCCAGCACGCTCTGCCACCTGAAAATGCTTTCCTTCCCAGTTCCCTGGTGCACATCGCAGAGTTACGCACCTTTCTCCTCCTCTACAGACTCGACGCCTGTTTTCTCCTGGTCAGCTCCATCGGCTGGGGGAGGCAGGGAGAAAAGCGAGAGGGTAGCACAGTCAGGCGAAGGTGCAGGAGCCAGATGCGGACACAGGGCAGGCAGATTAGAGGCAGCCGGCTGATTGCCGGCTTGGCGGCTTCGCTGCTGGCCACCCAGAGTGCACAGGCAGCAAAGGAAACCTGCGTCGTGGTTCTATTAGGATGCACATTTCGCGGTCGGGCACAACTTGGGGGTGGCAGATGGAGCAGGGGATGGGGTGCCCTGACAGCCACTTCTTAGAGCCCACTGCCCATGCCCTTAAATGTCGCTGCCAGTTTCGCGCCCTCTCTTTTGGATAGCAGCCGACAGAAGAGGAGAGACAGTGTTCCGGGTGAAGTTTCACCACCCCACCCCAACGAGCGAGGGAACAGGAGAGTCCAACAGCGCCCGGGACACTTCTTCACCACTGGCAGGGATGCCAGGCACCCCATCCCCTGCCCCACCTGCCACCCCCAAATTATGCCCCATCATGAAATGCGCATCTTAATAGAGTCTGGCAGCTCTGTTGCATCTCTTGGCTGGTCTTTGCAGGGAAAACATTGCACAGCAAAGAAAAACTTCATGAGAAGTTTTTCTTTACTGTGCAAGATGTTTCCCTGCACAGAGCGGCCAAGAGAAAGAAGTGGTGGAGCTGCCAGACTTGAATAAGATGCGTGCCCCACCCCGTCCCATCCCCTGCCCATCTACCACCTCCAAATTGTGCCTGAACATCTTTCTTGAGTCTGGCAGCTCCACCACTTGTCTCTCTTGGCCGTTTTATGCAGGGAAACATCTCATTGCTGCTGCTCAACCTCCTCCAGGCATTTAGGCAGGAGGCAGAGGTGGCCGTGATGCGGGTTTCCTTTGCTGCCTGCGCACTCTGGGTGGCCAGCAGCCAAGCCGCCAAGCCAGCAATCAGCCAGCTGCCTCTAATCTGCCTGCCCTGTATCCATGCCCGGTTCCTGTGCCCTCACCCGACTACACTGCCCTCTCACTTTTCTCCCTGCCTCTCTCAGCCAACAGTGCTGGCCAGTAGAAAACAAGTGGTGAGTCTGTAGAGGAGGAGGAAGGCGTGTGGCTCTGCGATGTGCACCAGAGAACTGGGAAGGAAAACATTTTCAGGTGGCAGCGCTTGCTGGAACCTCCTGCCACCTGAAACATGATGCACTTGTTTGGCCTCTGCATGCGTCCTTTTGGAATTGGGGAGGAGACCCTACAGCCTAAAAACACTTTCATTGAAAAGGCTTTCATCGCAGTTCCCCAGGCAGCTTCGGGAATCAGGGTCCATGTGAAAATGAGAATCCCCACTGCATGGGAACCCCCCCCCCCCCGAAAATGTGATGCGTGGAGCGGGTGGATGGAGCTACATTTGGAGAATAAGACGCACCCAGATTTTCACCCTCTTTTTGGAAAAAAGGTGCATCTCCGAAAAATATGGTATTTAACTGCAATGAGATCATTAGTTTTAATCATGAAGTGTATCACAAACTCATTTTCATTTTATTGCTCGTGGTATTGTACAGTTTGGAATTCTTGCTTTACAGAGGTTAAGATAAGATACAGCATTTCTACAGTACCTAGAAGTTAGACTGAGCAGTCTGCTAAGTGGTTGTATAATTTTGCAATGAGGTAGTGGGCCCAAAATTGCTGGGCATAAGTAAGAGAATCTGATTCTATTATACTCAGTTCTCGTATTGAATCTATCCATTCATTGGGACTAATGAAGTTGAATCTGTTTTTAAAAATCCACATGAAAATATTTACATATTTTTCTCTACACTTCTTGTGACACATTATGGTTTGCAGCTTTTCTAATAAACATATTTTTCTAATCAGCTTTCATATTACAAAACACTTCTGTGTGTTTTCACCCAACATTACTTTGTTATATTTTCCAACAAAATTGCACTATATGTTCATAAAAATGAAAATATTGATTGATAATTATGTTTAACTTTATTTGCATATTAAGGAAATATACAAATATCAATTTATATGCGAACAAATGCATTGCTTCTCATCCCTAAAATAGAAACAACTAATTGACCAATATAGCTTTTATGCTTCTGATATAATTATTCTCCGAAGAATAATAATAATGGGGTTGAAATGTTCTGCTATGTTAGGTTGGGTTCCAGAACTAAGAGGAGTAGAAGCAGCAACATTTATTGTGACTGCTAATCCGTCAACCTTTTAAGAATGGGAATATTTAAGTTTTCAAGTAGTACATTGCAAATAAGTCTAATTATCCCAGTATGAAATTAGCAATTTTGAACTATGTTTTAATTCATGTGAGACTTATAGAAAAATAGAGTTGCTTCTGATTAAAATATTATTGAACCATATCTCGGATATTTCATTCTATCCCATCAATAATGATCCTCTCCCAACAAAGTTTCTTGGCCACTGAACATATTCACTTTTCATTAGCTGTTTTTAAAATCCTCCTTTTTAAAGTTTAAACTTCGACAACTTGCCTTCTTAAGTGAAGTTATTCACTAAAGAATTAATTTGCTACTTTGGTTACGTTTATGGGAGATTCTCCTATAATCCCAATTATAATTAAGGCAATCTGCAATTTATAATCTTTCATTCAGCGACTATTCAAAGTTACTGGGACATTGAACAAAGGTATTTAGTATTAGTCCTTGAAGTTAGAATGCTGCCCCATGGTTGTGACCAAAATTCGAGTGTTTGGGGGTGCTTCAACCTGCTTGTCTTTCCCCCATCTATGCTCTTTTGACACTGCAATTTAGAACTCCTGCCACCTAACTGACTTTACCCATCTTTTTGTTCTCACTGCTGCCCAAGCATGCTTGGCTGTAGATCACACAAAGTTTTCTTTCCAAGGTTGCACACAGTGATTCCTTGGGAGACTTGAGGAAGATGGTCATAGGCTACCTCATGAAGGGCCATTATTGGGTACAGCTTGTCAGCAGGAAGAGCAAGAAGACCCCAAAGGTCAGCCAGGGCAGCAGAGTGTGGGGAACAAGGGCAGCTGGGCCTGGGCTGGAGAAGTTGAAGTTTCCTGAAGTGGATGTGGTTTTCTGCCATGTTGCTGGGACAGCTAGGGCTTCTCAGGGAGCTGTAATTTTGCACTGCACTGCTGAGCTTTCTGGTGTGCTATGACTTCGCACTATGCTGCTGGTGTGGCTAAGTCTTCCAGATTGCACTACAGCTCAGGGTCTTCTTATAGCCCTAGAGCCGTGATGCACCAAGAAGCCCTTGAGTCACAGTGTGGCAAGGAGCTCCAGACTCATGTATTCTCTGCTGCTTCCTATCCTACAAGACAGAATTTAGAACAGACAAACAGTCAAGAGATGGGTAGTCAAGGAAGACAAGCAAATGGAGAGAACTAAAGAGGAGGCAGTCCCTTACTCTACAGAGGGTAGAAAGTCAGCCCTCCTAAGCAACAGATAGGAACCACAACTGGATGAATTAGTTCTAGTTTATACTACAGAATCTGGCAAGTCTGCAAGTACACACTTTCCATCTGCCACTTTCAACTACTTGATTCATTAGGGCAGGTCCTTCCCAGGTTTCTGTCATTTATTGTTAAGCCACTAGGGATCCTGCTTCTCTTGTCTGAATGTTTCCTAGGCAGGACCCCTTTCCCTTCCTCCCCAAACTCATTCACACATTCAATTACAGAGAGGCACCAAGTCCGGGATGGCTTGCCTTGGCTTCTCATCTAATGACTGTTGGAATTCAGTTAATGATGGGAATGAGGAGTACTGGGATTGCTGTTGCTAAGAGATGCAGTCACACAATGTTACACTTTCTGACTGCATTGCTTAATGATGGATGTTCTGGTCCCACTTGTGGGCCCAGATTGTGGGTTACCTGTACAGCTGACATCAATAATAACAGTTGTAACAGGACCTGCCTTATCTAATACATCAAATTCAGCAGTTTGAATGCTTCCCTTAAATAAAGGGAGCTGACTATTGAATGGTACAAATGAGTGAAATAAAGAAATCTCTCTTCTAGTTTCAAGGTTAGGCAGAGTTGCTGTTCTTCATTTTTCTCCACTAGATAAAATGTTTGCTGCTAATATGTACCAAGATGGCTATGAGCCAGTGAGTTTGTTGCTTGGCAACAACAATGCACTTTTGCCCCACTTTTGCCCCTCCTGTTTGCTCCCATAGAATACGCCCCAAGCCACTCCTTTGGAAAACTGAGATCCAGGTGGTTGATCAAATTAAAATCTCATTAAAGACTCAGATTTTAAATTTGAAAATGTCTGATTAAAGAATTAATTGATTAAGCATAGTGATGAATCAATAAATGCTTTCAAGCCTGCTTGTTTTTCAGCAAATTACCACAGGATGTTGGCAGAGAGATAAAGCTAAGTTAAATGTAATTGGTCATGTTTCAGTGCAAGCAAGTAACCTTTTAAGGTTTCCCACAGTGCTTCAAAGCTCTTGGGCAAGGCGAATGGTCCCTGCCTCATTCTCTAACGAACTGACTGTTTCTGCTGCTTGAAATTGGAATAAGCAAGATGTGCTTTCCTTATTTGCAAAATCAGATCTTTTGCTATCTGATGCAGAGCAGCCAATACATTTCCTTCCAAATCAGGATGAAGAGCGCCCTAAGGCCACTCAGATTTGCAACCTGAGACAAAGCATCCCCAAAGTGCCTTTTCCTACAACAGCAGGTAACAATACAAGAGAATATTTATCGCTCAGAGGTCCTAAATTGAGGGGTCCTTGTTGTTCTCTGGTTCTTTTTGGTTGTTTTCTTGCAGATGTTCTATTACCAACCTAGGTAACGTCATCCATGCTAGAAGGGAATGGGGTTTGCTCTCTACAGTAAGTAGCAATTTGCTTCCCAAACTGATGAACATATTCATTTTAGTGATACTGCTAGTCTTTTCTGTGTTTTTGAAAATCATCTTTGGAACAAGCTTGCCAATTTGTTCTGCAAGAAATCACCAGGCATGGTTAGTTTTAACAAAGATTGCATGGGATCAATTTTTATAGTGCCATTTTCATGTCTAAATGGATTCACCATAGAATGAAAGCAAGTTTAATAAGGAGAAACCAAAGCAAAGAAGTTGGGGAAAACCCCTGGATTTTTTTCAAATTAAAGGTGCATATGGAAAACCCTGAATCTGCTTCAACAAAAATAACAAGAAAAAGTTCAGAGAAGTTGATTGTTATTGTTAACTCAAATACAGATAGTTCTCAACTTACAACCACATAATTGGAACCAAAATTTCAGTTACTAAACAGTACAGTCATTAAACAAGTCATCAAAGGACTGGGCCCAATTTTTACAACCATTAACTATAGTGATTAAGGGAATCACATGGTCATTAAGTGAATCCAACTTCCCCAAATGACTTTGCAAATCGGAAGCAAAATGGAAAGGTCTGAAATTGTGATTACATATCACAAATCATAATTCCTTTTTCCAAGGCTGTTGTGAATTTGAACCATTATTAAATGAACTGTCATAAATCAAGGATTACTTATATAATTTTCAGTATTGGATTTTATATTCTATCTTGATTTGTAGCTGCGGCTATACATACTTAAATTTTAGAAGCAATATGAAAATCCCAGAAATTTTTCAATGTGATATTTCTTTCCAGTAACATAAAAATAAAAATTAATATTATTCCATAATGTTTAAATTTGTGTTACTGAAGTGTTAGAATAACTGTCAGAAAATCCTAGTTCAAATCCTGTTTAGTAAAGAAACTGAGCAGGTAAGTTTAGGCTAGTTATTTACTCAGCACATCTCATGTGTTAGGGTTAAAGTATGCAAAGGTCAGGAAAATAAAATAGTCATTGGGGGAGATTGAGATGTAAAAATAATAAGATTTGTAATTCACATTTGTCACCAGCATTACCTTTAGACAATGTAGTTCCTAATAAGTTTACAGGGTTCCCCCCTCCCCCCTGCTTATTTTGATCTTTCTGTTCCTGACTTTTCAAGTGCACAAAAGAATAAAGAGAACATAAAATCGACATTATTCATTCTTTTTCCTCCTTAGTAACTTAGTGGAATGAAGAGATCTGGAAACCCATGTCTTTTTCTTCTTTTCTTTATAGTCAATTGAGGCACTTGATGTGTTGAGGTGGTGCCTGGAAGCAATAATGGATAAGATGAGACCTAGTAAAGCAATAATTAAGCCAGAGAAAGTGGAGGGATTGTTTGTAGAAGGCTCATCTTGACCTGTTTTGGAGGGAGATTGTACTTTGAATCCTGCATTATCACAGAAGTTTCAGATGGGATCAGTGCTCTAATTATTACATGTATTAGATTTAAGATAGCTGCTCACTCTTAAGAGCTGTGGTGGCACAGTGGTTAGAATGCAGTATTGCAAGCTAATTCTGCTGACTGCTGGCTACCAGCAGTTTGGCAGTTCAAATCCCACCCACTCAATGTTGACTCAGCGTTCTATCCTTCTGAGTTTGATAAAATGAGGACCCAGATTGTTGGGGGCAATGTGCTGACTCTGTGAACTGCTAAGAGAGGGTTGTAAAGCACTGTGAAGTGGTATATAAGTCTAAGTTTTATTGCTATTGCTACTTACAAAATATAATTGACCATTAAACAATTTAAAAACAAAGATATACCTTGGACTAAAAACAACCATTAAAACCAAGGAAGATAGCTCCCTCCCCTCTAAAACATTAACTCCAGGCTGGGACCAAAGCCAAGTTTTAAGGGCTTTTCATAACATAGGAGACAAGGCACTGTCTAAATCTCTGGAAGGGATGCAATTCTGGAAGGTGAGCCCATGATAAACAAGGCATGCTTTCTATATCCCTTAAGGAGACCACATTCACAACAACAGAATGGACTTGGGATACACCCACTCTGTCAGAAGATACTGGGCAGGCAGAAACAAAGGGGCAGAGGTTTAATAAGCAGGACATATACTGTAAAGGGCTTTAAAGATAACAACCAGCACTTTGAATTGCATACCAAAACCAACTGGCAACTAGTGCAGCTGTCATATAAAACATGGGCATAACAAAAAGTTCTGTTAGTACTCAAAGAGCTGAAATTTGAACCAGCCATAGCATTCTTACTGGCTTATGCTAGCATACCAACTACATTATCTGAATAGGCAGTATCTGTAACTAATTACCTGGTAACTCTTGAATTTGGAATCTTCATTTCCAAAAAGGTCCAAAGTAAAAAACAAAACTGTTAACAGGAGTTGGCAGATGTAGTTATATTATGCCAACAGTTTTTAGTCTTCACTGTTTGACAATCCATTTCTGTCAGTACTAGTGAATGGATGTAATTATTCTTCTGCTATTGCTTCCAGTTGAAGAGAAATACGAAAAGAAAGAAACCAATAGCAACAAAACCTTCTAGGAGGAGATAGAGACACAGATACTGTGTCTCTTCTGATACTTCTATACAACTGACAATGGCCTGACATAGCATGGGATATTATGCCAGAGACTTTCTAGACAAGATTTTGTATGACTTTATCCATAATTGTATATATAATAGAAGCTTTCTCTTTCTCTCTCTCCTCTGCCTTTTGTTTTGATCTGTTTAATTTATGTTTATTGTGTAGTTTTAGATAATGTAGTTTTATTCTCTACTGCTGCAAATCCAGAAAACAGTTTGTTAATGGGTAATAAAAAATAAATATGCATGCAATGCCAGCTACTTGGTTGCACCATTCGGTGTATCCTATTCCTGCCCACATCTTACTTCCTGCCACTATATGTTGGACTGATTCCTGAAGTCCCTCTGCATAGACTGCAGAGAGGAAGTGACCATAGTAATTCCACTCTTGAACTTGTATCCATATATAGTCTTTGTGATTAGAGGGTTCAAGCCTGTGCAGAACAGCAGGACAGTTCATCACCTTGGTATATGCCACATATGAGTGTGAGCTGCTTTGAGTTTTACTTCAGTGTTTTATTGACTTCATATGGGACCATGCATTCACAAATCCACAGACATTGAGCCATAGGCTTTCCTTGAAAACAGGATATTTAGCTTCTTGGCTTTTGCTTCTCTAGTGTATCTCCCTGATCTGGTCACTAGTGCTTTGAGGATTTGTTTAGCAGTGTCTAAGGCTTCAAATGTATCAGTCTCTCCTATTTATAAATGAGTCTTATCCCTAAACTTTACATACTTGAAGATTACCCCTTTCACACCCTTTCACACTCTTCTGTAATTCCACCAGCTAACTAACGTCTTACCAAGTTTCCATGATCTTAGCCTCTAACCTCATGATCCAGTATGTACTAGTGTTGTAGGATCTCCAGGATTACGGTGGCTATAATGTATACCAGTTCATTGCTTTTAGTTATGATAGTAGGGATTGCTGTGAGGGCTTTGTTGGTATATTCCAGCATACTGTCTGATGGTACTTCACCACCAAGCCTACAATAATCAGTGTTAATCTATTATCTTTTGCATCCTATCTGCAACTGTACATGGAGAGGGTGCTAGTGAAGGTCTGGATTCAGCTATTTGCCACACATCAGTTCTTCTCTTAGGTCTTCTTGAGTATGGGATATAATATGTAGTTGGTCTATCTCTAGCTGTGAGAGCAGTTTCCTATTCGTTACGCTGAAGTGTTGGCTAACTAGCTGTTTCTCACTTAGCAATGAGAAACAGCTAGTTAGCCTCAAATGAAAGTCTTACGTCCATCCATTGTTCTCTTATATGTTTCCTTTCTTCATCCAGATATCCAAATGAAAACCTCTCAAATAAATTATCCATCTTCTATTAACATATTGAGTGAAGGATAGCAATTAAAATAACATTGTGAGGGAGGACGTTTGTTTGGAGTACTTATATAGTATTAGTGATTGAGTGAGGATCTCATTTTTTCCTTTTAAATACATACATACATACATACATACATACATACATACATACATACATACACACACACACACACACACACACATACATATAAATAAATAAAAGCTACATACTGCTTCACTGGCACTTCAAATGGTGGGCTATGGGCTGTACTTCCCTTGGGATCCCTACACTGTTTGCAAGGTGCAGTGAAAAGAGAAAACTGTCTCTCTATATTAGTTCCTGTCAAACTCCACAGTGCATTTGCTAAGATAGATAAAGAGCTGCCATCTGTGGATTTAGTGACAATAACTTATGCTTGCAGAAAAAATGAGTTAAATAGAATTCCTCAGAGCTATACAATACCATTAAAGGCTATTTAAATATCTAACAGCAATAAAGGAGCTGAAGTTTATATGGGTTTTCAAAGATGATATGTAGATGCTGTGAGATGAAGGTTTATTCTTTAATTCCAGCCAAAAGGGCTTAAAATCTTTGTATCTTGAGCTAAAAAGAGATGACTGATGACAATTTTTAACTTGTTTGACTTCCAGATGGACTATTTTATTCTTTATGTGGACAGTGAAGGTTCACAGATTTTAGTTGCCAATTGTTGTCGATTCTGATACCAAAATGTGTTGATTGAGATGTAGGGCACATCGATTAAATTGTAATCCCTGAGTTAAGTAGGTGACCACATGATTTGACTTCATGTGCTATTTTCACTATGACTAGGAAAGTTCTTCCAGATGTTTCTGCCTTTTTTCTCATGGGAAGTTTTGATTTAGAATAATACAGCACCATACTTACCCTTGGGTCCAATAGAATAGCTAAAGAAAGTCAATCTTTGTTGATTGGGAAAAGGTTGAGGCATGTGGATGTAATGTTATTTGGATGTCTGTATATTTCTTTTATCTTAAGCATTTCAATCTATTCTCTTTGGTATCAAGATTGATCAAGATTAAATTTAAAACCTGGTTTCTGATTTGATTGCATTAGAAAGGGAGAAGGGACAACAATGTACCAATGAAAGATGAAGCAATCAAGCTTGAAGCTTACCAGAAAACAAACAGCTACCTATTTTTCCTGGTAGATTTTTTTTTTAACACTCTAAGCCTGACATTTCCTGGGCAAGAAAGGCTATCCCTAAAGACTTGGAAAGCAAGAAGTATATTGAAGAGGCTTTACTTTACTGGGCATTTGTGGCTCAAAACAAGTAACCGAATTATTTCTCTTTTATGTTGTTGTCTGCTTTTGGATAGTGCAATTTTAGACTTCTGCTGGGAGACAGACAGGATAAGGAACTTGGAGACAAAACTATGGACCTTAATAATTATTGAAGTTAGGGATTAGATCTTAAGTAAACAAAAATAAGAAAAGTACAAGACATACTTTCTAATAATATAATACAATATTTGTAACCAATAGATTCAGGATATATACCAAGTTGTATCTCACACACTACATATAATTAACCTGAGGAATTTACAGTAATAAAATTAGGTAATTACAGCTCATATACATGATTTAAAGTGAAAATGAGCAAAGATTCATGGCAGATATACAAAGCAGTGATAGCTGAAAGTAAGATCAGTAGAGGGAATACAGTTGGTTAGAGATGACGGTAGTGTAAAGGTCTTCAGTTAGATGTTCTGCTTGTGATCATCTAGCTAGCTTGAAAGTCATCTAGCCAGCACTTCTTGGAAGCAGAATTATAGAGAGAAAGACTTGTGCCTGATTCAACCAAGCACTCTTAATGGTTTTGCCTGAACTAATATATATCATCCTGCCTGAGAGGAGTTACAGGTGCATCCAAGAAAAAAGGGAAAAAAAACTCATAATACACCAGACATCACACTGGTTGAGAAAAATAAGGTCACAATCATAGACATCGCAATACCAGGTGATAGCAGGGTCGCCGAGAAGGCACATGAAAAAACCACAAAATACCAGGACTTAAAAATCGAAATTCAACGACTATGGCACAAACCAGCAGTGGTAATTCCAGTGGTAATTGGCACACTGGGTGCTATTCCAAAAGCACTGGAATTACATTTAAAACAGTTAAAAATTGACAAAATCACCATCAGTCAAATGCAAAAAGCCGCACTGCTTGGATCTGCACGCATATTACGAAAATACGTTACAACGTCCTAGGCCCCTGGGTGGGGCCCGACTAGTAACCAATGCCAAATCCGGCGAAACAACTGGCCGCTGTGATACAATTGTACAACAACAACAACAACAACAACAATAATAATAATAATAATACCATCAAATGCCTTGATAAGTCTTAGCTTCTTGTTTATTGACTACTTCAATCCACAGAAAATGTGTAAGAGGCAAAATGAAATTGAAATAAAAACAATTTGTTAAGTAACATTTATTGAAAGCTGCTGATGCTTCCACTTTTCTATAGCTTATCATCTACTGGGGAGGCCAGGAGTTGTGAGTGTTTCCAATATGTTCGATCAATAAGATAGCACCAATAAAAGGGTCTGCTGAAAATTAGAACTGATCTTGATTGCAGGAATCCAGAGTAAACAGTGGGTGGGCTCAAAGATGAGGATTGCTGTAATGAAATTTTGCAGCCAAGGTATGCTAATTTTCAAATCATCAAAGTTTACCCTTCA
The DNA here is from genome assembly GCF_051295495.1 of Thamnophis sirtalis. Lineage (NCBI taxonomy): Eukaryota > Metazoa > Chordata > Lepidosauria > Squamata > Natricidae > Thamnophis > Thamnophis sirtalis. The sequence goes on along the minus strand of NW_028261386.1, from coordinate 31,416,342 downwards.
CTTACTGTGACAACTCTTCCACAGCAAAGCGCATAAAACCTTGGATCATTTCTCCCCTGCTGTCTTAGAGTCCTATTTTTAGCTTGGTATTGTACATTGTATATTAATCACTTCTGTCAAACCACAATGGATTGCTACCTTGATCATCCGCAATTCACATTCACTCCCAGTGTGTGAGCCTGTTTAAATATCCAACAAATTTTGGAATGGAGAAAATGAAACTTTCATTCAACATTGTTCCTTCTTATTTTATAGGTTCCTAGCAGATGAGGTAATGGGTGTAATAGTTGATCTTATCTGAGCAGCAGAAACAAAATTACATAAGATTGTTGAATGACTTTTCTGTCAACATGGCTGCTTTTTAAACATAGCAGTCATCTTGTTTAAGAAGGAAAATCCTGTAGTATTACCAAATCTATAGAGCTGGACTGTAGTAAGGCTGGGTTTCCATTGAGTGATATAACGGCACTTTGTCTATTGCAATTATTTTCAAATAATTACACCTTGTTTTTTCCCGATAGGTTTTTTAGTGTTCTCTGCTGTTTTTATTTGGAGGTGAGGCTTTTGAGGTATCAGCTAATTCTGGAATTAGAATGGAGGAATGCAATCACACATAGTCTACTGGAGGAATAGTTCAATGTGGACACCAGGACCTCCTGAAAATTCTCTATCCTTTCTTCTAAACCCATCATTTCTGCCTCAGCTGCTTCTCTCTGCTTTTGTAACTGTCCTCAGTGACTCCTGGACCATTTTGTCCTCCTCTGTGTCTCTGCTGAGGGGTTTCTTTCAACACTTACAACATGTCCAATCCATTTTTACCATTTTTACCAGTGAGCAGGAGGATCATAAGGAATTGAGGAATGTATTTACAACGGTACTGGCATCTAGAATAGCAGAATATCATATATGTTTATTTAAATATTATATATAATATAATAACATATATTATATAATATTTATTGAAACAAAAACATCTGTCTTTCTCAGGTCCTTGGGAAGGACCTGATTGGTGGATAAAAATGCCAATTTGGTGCAAACCTCTGGCTGACTGTGACTGATTATAATAGTTTATTACATTGGATCAGCCCATATTGTATGCTACTCAGCTCTTCACAGTAATCCAAAAACCCTTCAAAAGGAATCCAATACTCATCCATCTCTGCTCTATTTGAGTATTTACACACTTGGAAAATTAAAAGTTTCACCAATATATCCAATTCTTCCCTATAGCCCATAAAAAGAACATATTTCCCATATATTTTAAAGATAGTAGGAAGCCAGAAATCTGTTGGTGAGTAATTTTGGCCTTTAGTTTGCCACAGCAGACGTCTTTGTGTAATATAAGTCCTTTTCTTTTGTCTTTTTAATTTTAGAATCAACCTTGTCCTATGTTAGGCAGCTGGAAGCAAGAGTAAGACAGCTGGAGGAGGAAAATCGCATGCTGCCCCAGGTGGGTGATTTCTGTTGCTAGGCATACTAGTTTGTAGCTGAGGTCTGGAGATAGAAGATTAAGAATGATGTATGCCAGGGAATGGCTCACCATGCTATAGAGGAGATTGTGTGTATCTGAATGCTTCTTATACCTATAGATGGGAAGTTGAAGTGTTACTGTATTTCCTGTCAGCATCCTAAGTATTGCCTGGATCAAGGGACTCAAATTCTTTATGGAATAAGCAATTAGTCAGATAAGGAGTGATGGACAAAACTATGCAGCTGTAATGGAATAAGTCATGATGCAGAGACAGTAGCCAGAACATTTCAGTCAGAGGCATCCCATGATTTGTGGATTCATTATCTGCCCTCTGGAACTATGAAATACCTATATTTCATAGCCACTGAGGAAAAGAAATTGGTCAATTAGAGAGATAGACCTGCTTAGTCGTAAAATGATTAGGAAGCTTGTTTTATTAGGCAGTCAAATTGCCCTAGAATATGTTTGTTACACACACTTTTGTATACATGTAGTTGAAACTCTACCATGCAATTCTCGCTTATGCCATGAAGAGTTGTATCTGGAGCATATAATAGTCAGGTATTTTCTGTGTAACAGTTTTCAACCTTGTCATTTCAGTTATGGTCCAGATCTTTGAGAAATAACTGAGAAAAGAAACAATCATAAAGAAAAACAAGCATATTACCTGGTGCAGTATTCTTCCAGTCTCTAGATTTTGTACTTGGGATACTGCTTTCCCTCAAATATACCCATACAGCTATCAAGAAAATGCAGTCATAGCTCAAGAAGGATAAACTCTGTCAAACTCTGAGCTTAATAAAGAAATGCGGCTATGATGATTCAGTGACTATAGTATTCTGGTCAGAGTTCTCTTTGATCTTGCCTTCCTAAGAGTGAAGAAAGAGCAGGAGGTAGCTATATGGAATCTCTTTCTGTCTCTCTTTGTGTGTATAGACAGCAGTTTCTTGTGGATGTCTTTATTGAACAATAATAGCTATTGTTGATGTCTGATTCACTTGAGGCGGAGTAAGAACTATATGGGGGAGTTAAGCAATTAAAGCTTTTGAATAATGGCTAAGCATTGAAGAGAACATTCTGCATGCGCACTCAGATAGCAGGAAATTTTTTTAAGAGGCAGTGCATATTAGGACATCATGTGAATATATGACAACATGGAATAAACTACGGCTTGAATCTCACAATCTCAAGAACGATTTATATATTTCCTTTATCATCATCAGAACCACTGCAACGGATAACAGCAAATTAGCATATTAAATAGGGTTTCCTTTTTTCAGATTGTGACGAAGTGCTGCTCAAATGCAAATCTCCTTAGTTTGTCTGGTTTTGTCTTGTTTTTACATAGAAATATGCATTTTAGAAAATGGAAACATTGCAATAGACTACAATGTCTTATTATGGCAATCATCCACTTTACCTCTTTTCATTTAATGTCTCTTTAATGAGCACATTAGCATTTGTGCTTAGGGTAGTTAAGATTAAACTCTTTTTCATACTTCATTTTTTCAAGTGTTGATACTTTACTAGGAAAATCTCACTGGAGGTGGAAAACCAGTTTTGCATAATAAATGTATGATTAAAGAAATCTGAAGTTACAAGCTTGCATGAATTCATCATTCATTTTTCCCTAGTCACATTCTGTGGAATATTTAAATGCTTGAGAAGTTATTTCAAAGTATCCAGATAATTGGTAGCCCTGTTTTAGAAGTTCAAATATAGGCCTTATGCACATTTAATTATAGTATTATTATTTTTTTTGCAAAGTTTTAGGTTATATTTATTTTTTCAGTGTCTGAAGAAGGGATTAGTTGGGAACAGAACTTGAAGGAAAAAAATGAAACCCTTTTTTAGAGCAGATGTGTAAAATTGTCAGTTGTGAGAACTTGCTGGTATAGATAGAAGAAGCTCATAGTATCTTCCTTAGTTTGACAACAACTTCCTACCTCTTTTTTGTCTAAAATCTACTGAATTCTTAGCTACGAAAATCAGTCACAGAATATTGGCAATTGAAGTCCAAGTCACCAGTAGTATATCAGTTAGGGAGAGGAATGTTTAACTTCATTATTTAAGGAAAATACTGTGTTTCAGAATATGTAAGTCATACAAAGTGCCGTGGACTATGGAACAAAAATGGTAGATGTCTGTTTCAATTTACAGCAGATTGGGAATCTTTGAAAAAAACTGGAAGAGTACCAATATTTTTCCAGCATAAAATGTGCTGAACTTCATTTTCCATAACTCTATGCTGACAGGTAATTTTTAGATTCAATCTAGACATTGCTTGATCAGAAAATTTGTGGTTGCCTTGTGAATTTGAGGGGGGGGGGATTGTTCCTGTCCCTGCCTCTCATCAGTCATACATGTATTTTAGAAATGTTCAGTGGGGATTGATTTCCCAGGGCAATACCTATGAATTCCAAGGTACATAGGATTTAGGAATACTAATCTGAATTGTCATAGTTAAGTCAAAGCTTTTTACCAAGATACAGCAAGAAATGTAAGAAATATTTTTGACCACCTGGTGGTATACTTTGCAACTTACTGACATGACTGTTCATATGCTATGTCATACATAGGTACCAAGTTGCATGGTATATATGATAAGCTTCCGAGTTCTTAGTGGAATTTATTCTGCTTCTAGTCAATGTTAGTTTCATATATGCTATCCTTTCTGTCCAGTTTCTTCTTCAATATATTATTAAAAACACATACATGAACAAAGAAAATGTTTATTTATCTTATATGAAACTTTCCCTAATGTATCTTTTTCTTTCTTGCATATTAGTATGGACCTTTCCCCAGTCTATGCATTTATATATATATATGATTGTTTTGTTTTGTTTTTGCATGTGTGCTAAGAAACACTGAAAGTTCTGTGCGCTACTTGGAGAGTCCAAGCATGGGGTTAATTCTGTCTGACTGCCCTGGACTGAATTGAAAACTTCTTTAGTCACGCCTCTGCTGCTGCACCTCAGATTTTTTCAATTCAGTCTAGCCCAGTGGACATGTTCTAAATTGGTTCCTATAAATTCATTCCTTGGACTCGCCAATTAGCCTCTATCTACTACTGAAATTACTTCATTGTCCTTAACAGAGCAGCTTGGTGAGAATTGCGACTCCGGCTTGATCGACGTGTCCTGAGTTCTGCTTGGGCACACGTGGTCGTTTCGGGCAACTGCAAGCAGTGCGGAGGGGTCAGAGTACTGACGCCCTCGCTTTTCGGCTTTCTCGAGCGCAGCGGTCAATGGTGTGAGGACCTAACCGCTTGCACTACTGCCACACGCGGCCAGACTTTCTCAGAGGCTAGATCCTCACGTTGGCCATTTTCAAAGTTGTTTTTGAAGCAGTGGCCATTTTAAATTACCTGTTTTAAATTACCTGCTTTCCCACCTAAGTCTGCCGGCCATTTTGGTGACTTTGTTCTTTCACACATCATCACTTGTGCTCCGGCAGCTGCAAGAAGCCTCGGAAGACCTAAAAAACACAGTGGGTGTATATCCGTCCGATCTTTACTGGCGGATTACTCCCCTGTGCATTGTGAGCCTCAGGCTGAGCAGGCAGCGAGGTCTTTGACCCCCTGGGGGGCATACTCCTGCCATACCACCTGTAGGACGCTGGGAGCCAGTAGACTCACTCCATGTGGAATCTTGCCAAGAAATTAAGCCTCAGTCATTCCAGGTGGTGAGTAAATCAGGCCCCACAATGGCAGATAGGGCATCTGAGGCCTCAGACCAACCAGGGCCTTCATCTGGTAGAGGGTTTGCCAGACAGGCCAGCAAGATGGCCTCAGAGGCCCTCAGTAAGGCTGGGGAAAAGAAGCAAGACAAGGCACAGGACAGGGCGGCCCTCAGACGCCAGAAAGCACTGGATAAACAATTTGAGAAAGCCCAGCGCAAGTCAACTGCTGTTCCATAGGAAGCCCCCACCAGGGATCCTCTGGAGCCACCAGCCCCAGTCATTATGGACAACCCCATCTCTGACAGGGATGAGGAGGGCCAGGAATTTTCCTCAGATGAATATTTGGCCCCTGCTGGGTCCCCCTGGCCTTCCATGGATGAGAATGAAGATCTCTTCCATTGTTTGATGGAGGTGGAGGAGGAATCTTCCCCACCCAGACCTATGGCCCTTCAGCATCCCTTGCCCGGGCCACCAAACGGACCAGGCTGGTGGAAGTTCAGGGACTTGCTCAACCTGCAGAGATGTAGGATGTGATAGCCAGGACCATCTCCCAGGGCATTGCAGAGAGTCTAAAGCAGAAATCCAAATGCTCTTGCAGGCCCAGTTCCACCAGGGTTTCTCCCCAGCAACCGGGCCACAGGTCTCCGTCTCCCCACTCTTTGCTTGACAGCGAGGATTCAGCAGTGGATGAGGATGTCTTACTTGAGCAGGAGTTCTCAGGGAACGAGAGTGTGGTCACTGACAAACCAGCCTTCACTGGCCTATTTAAACATAATTCCTTCAAGACTATTTTGAACAAGGCCAAGAATGCCACACACCTGGGGTTTTCTGCTACTGATCAGACCACAGTAGAACCTAAGGATCACAGCGAAGGGCTCTTTGATGAACCAGTAGTTCCTCAGGAGATTATACCAGTACCAAAATTGTTTCTGAATGTGGTGCAGCACCAGTGGGCACAACCTGGTACTCTGGCCACGCCTAGTAATAATGACAAGAAACTTTACACAGTGGATTCTGCCTTGGATGACCTGCTTAAGCTGCCTCAGGTAGACCCGCTGGTGCAGGCTCTCACCTCCTCTTCAATTTTACCGCCCAATATTTTAGAGGGCTTGAAGGCAGAACACAAGAGGTCTGAGAAGGCCTGTCATAAGACCCACCAAGTGGCTGTGTGGGCTATAAAAACAGCCACCTCTGCCTCCTTCCTGTCTAGGGCATCTCTCCTGTGGCTTTGCCAGCTAGCCTCCAAATCTTCAGCAGGTGACACCAAAATGAAGCAGGAGTTCAATAAAATAATGGTAGCCGTGGAATACACAGAGGACGCCACCTTAAATTCTGCTAAGTTCGTTTCCAGGGCCCTAGCCTCCAATGTGACCACTAGGAACCTCCTATGGCTATGCCACTGGAATGCCAATATGAGATCCAAGTGGAAGTTGGCCTCCACACCCTTTAAAGGAGGGAAGCTTTTTGGGGAGGCCCTAAACCCGGTCCCTGTCAAAAACAAAGACAAGAAGGTCATGCCTTCTGTGTCAAAACAGGCAGAGTTCAAGGGGCCTGGCTTCTTCCAGAAGCAGTCCTTTTGTGCCTCTGAACCATCCACTAGCTCAGGGCAGTACCACCGTCTATACGTGCAATGATCCAACCGCTCGCAGGACCGTCAGTCCTGTTGGTACAGGAGCCATCAACAGTACTTCTCTAAATGACCCTTTCGAGGTGGTTCAGGCTCCAGCCCATTCCATCGCTATAAGTGACACACAGCAGATGGCTCCCATCAGAGGCCGCCTGCAGCTATTCAGGAACAATGGGAGTAGACCACATAAGACCAGTGGTCCAAACGATCAGGTTGGGTCTGACTCTAGAGTTCATTTCCTCTCCTCCCCATCACTTCATTCTTTGTCCCACCCTATCCTCCTTTGCCAAGAGGTCTGTGATGGAGCAGTTGATCCAGCACCTTTGAGAGATCAGGGCCATAGAGCCAGTGCCTGCGGAACAAGAAGGGCCAGGTGTTTACTCCATCCTGTTCCTGGTCCCAAAAAACTCAGGGTGGGTGGGTGGAGCAGGATATTAGATATCAAGAAGCTAAATTACAATCTAGCATACAAACGCTTCAAAATGCAGTCCCTCCAGTCAATATTGGACTGCATAAGACCAGGACATCTGCTAACATCAATAGATCTCTGGGAAGCATACCTCCACATACCAGTCTGCAAGGCTCACCGCAGGTTCCTGTGATTCTATTATGCAGGCTACCATTACCAGTACAGGGCTCTGACGTTCGGCCTGTCATCAGTCCCAAGGACATTTACAAAAGTTTTGGCAGTGGTGGTAGCATCCCTGAGGTCCAGCATCCCAGTACAACTTCAAGTGTACCTGGATCACATTCTCATCCAGTCATTGTCCTGCCAACAAGCGGTCTGAGATCTTCGGGTGATGATGAGAATTCTCCAAGACTACATATTCTCCATCAACCTGAATAAAAGCCACCTAACTCCTACCACCAGGTTGCTGCATCTTGGGGCCATCATAGACACTTGTCACTTGCTGTATCTCCCTGTCTCAAGAATGTGTCTCCAGCATCCTATGCCTGATAAACCAGGTACAGTCATCGTGGACAGCACCCATTGTTCTGTTGTCGAACAGGCAAAATGATCTCTTGCCTGTCGATCGTACCACGGGCAAGGTTGCACTTATGACAACTGCAGTGGTGCCTTCTACCCCACCGAATGGGCCAAGAACAGCAACTCTCCTGCTCCGATTCTGGTTCCCCTCAAAGTTCGGCAATCCCTGAAGTGGTGGCAGTCCCTGGCACTGACCAAGGGCAGCCTCTTCCACGAGCTGGATCATCAGATTGTTACAACAGACACCAGCCTGTTTGGATGGGGCACCCATTTCAACAACCAGGTCGTACAAGGCAGGTGGTCTGCCAGTGATCTCAAACACAGCATAAACTGGCTGGAGCTAAAAGCAGCGAGGCTGGCTCGCCTCCATTTCCAGCCAATCATTCGGTGCCACCATGTCATGATACTCACAGACAATGTTGCTGCCAAGGTGCATGTCAACTGCCAAGGGGGCACCCGGTCCAAATCATTGATGGCGGAGGTGGAACACCTGGGGAAGTGGGCAGAGAAACACCTGCACATTTCCGGGGAGAGCAACATGCAGGCGGACTGGCCGAGCAGGGCCACGATCGATCATTTGGAGTGGCACCTTCACCCGGACCTCTTCTTCAAGATCACTCAGAGGTTCGGCCACCCATTAGTCTACCTGTTCGCCACCCCAACACTTACCTCCCTTGCTTCTTCTCCAGGTTCAGATCCCCAAGGGCAGAAGTTTTGAAGGTTTGAAGGTTTATTTTATTTATATGCCGCCCTATTCCCTGCCCAGGAGTTAACACCCTGCTTTGCCATTGGCCATCTGGCCTGCTCTACACTTTTCTGCCATTGCCGCTCCTGCCCAGCATGATACGCAAGATTCTCACAGAACAGGTGGAGTTGATTATGGTAGTGCTGTTTTGGCTCAGACAGACTTGGTTTGCCAACCTCATGAGCCTATCCATTGCCAAGCCATGGAGAATTCCTTCAGAGGAGGTCTCTCTCAGCCAGGGGACTCTATCACATCTGGAGCTCCAGTGGCTACAATTAGCCACCTGGCGCCTGAGAGGGGCCTCCTAGAGAAGGACAGACTCTCCTCCAAGGTCACCTGCACCATTCAAGCATTGTGTAGACCATCAACTACCAGGATATATGATGCCACCTGGTCAGCCTTCGTAAAGTGATGCTTGACACAGCATATTGATCCAGATTCTGCTTTCATTCCATAAATATTGGATTTTTTACAGGGAGAGTTGGCCGCTAACACGCTTCATCACCAAGTAGCAGCGCTATCCACTGTTCTGGCCTCCAGTGATCTTTTCTCCCTGGCACATCATCCCAGGGTCCATAGTTTCCTAAAGGGAGCCACCAATCTGCGGCCTCCAGTAGTCAATAGATATCCAACCTGGGATTTGAATATGGTACTCAAAGACCTGACCGGTCCACTATTCGAACCCCTATGATCCTGTGACCTAAAGCACTTGACTTTCAAAACTGCCTTTTTAACTGCCATCAGCTCGGCACAGAGAACTTTGGAGATGGTGGCTCTGTCGGTCAGGGAGGACCTATGAATCATACAGCCAGATAGGGTTGTCCTCTGCTTAGACCCTTCTTTCCTTCCTAAAGTCAACTCCTGGTTCCATCGGAGCCAGGAAGTCATACTTTTAGATTTCTGTCCTCATCCGAGACATCCCAGGGAACGCAGATGGCACAAGCTTGACGTGCGCAGAACCATCCGCAAGTATATTAAATGCACAGCATCTTTCAGGTGTCAGAATCCCTTTTCATCTCATTTCAGCTGGCCACTATGGGACGTAAGGTCACTTCTACCACTATTGGCTGTTGGTTGTGCACCTGCATCGCTTCTGCTTACAAAATCCAGTCCAAGCAGGTGCCGTGCCACATCATGGCCCACTCTACAAGGAGCGCTGCATCCACAGCAGCCTGGGCGATCCAAGCACCCATAGAAGACATCTGCAGGGTGGCCACATGGGCTTCACCGTCCCAGTTTGTGAGGAATTACAAATGGAACAAGTTTGCATCAGCAGAGGCAGCATTTGGGCAACGAGTCCTTCAAGGTATTCATGCCGCTGGAGAGCCCATTGACTCAGTTGCTCCCGGCCCTAGTGACATTTAGCTTGGGTATGTCCCATGCTTGGACTCTCAAGCAGTGCACAGGAGAAGGATTGTTGGCTTACTTGAACAGTCTTCTCTGTGCGCTGCAGGAGAGTCCAAACTCGCCCTAGGGTCTCTCTCTCTCTCTCATGCACAGTTTTTCAAATTGCGGACTTTTTCTTGTTTACTTGTGGATCAGGATTACGACCTATTTGTACCACGTTGACTTGAGCTCATGAAAACCAATGATGACATCAGACTCAGTAAACTGAACTTGACTTTATTCTTTGATGGGCACCACGGAACCAATATGAACAGACTTCACCTCCATTCCTTCATAGAAAAAATATGAAGTGCAGCAGCATAAGCGTGGCTAAAGAACTTTTCAATTCAGTCCAGGGCAGTCAGACAGAATTAACCCCATGCTTGGACTCTCCCGCAGTGCACAGACAAGACCATTCAGGTAAGCCAACAATCCATTTCAAGATGTGTGCATTCTAAAGGGTTATTCTACATTTATGTAATTCAGGGAAACTACAAGTTAATTGAATTAAAATGTGATCTAGATATTTTCATCCTACCTTATACCATCTGTGGCATGTTCTAAATACTGCAGTGATTGGGAATGCTATAACTTAATCAATACTTAGGCTTCTAGTTTGTACAAGACAGATTATTATCTAAGTTTATTTTGAATCATTGGCTATAGATGAAATATTAGAATCAATAGTACATGTAAAGATTTAGATCAGGCTGCTGCATCCTTCCTTCATAAATTATATCAGAATGAATTAACAAATGCAGAAAGGCAGAGATATGATCACTTTATGACACTGCACAAGACTTTGTGAATGTGTTATAGTCATGATGTCTTGGAAACAATATGAATAGGAGGCTAATATGAATTTAGATGGTAAAGCAATGGTTCCTTAAGAATCATTAGTATTTTAGTCCTGATATCCACTTTCTGTTTTTGAGTTTAAAAAAACCTCCATTGTAATTTGTCTTTCCTTTCAGTTCCATATTTGTGATTAATGCATGCATTAAAAGCTTTTAATAATATTCGAGATGTGTATATTAAAAATGAATCTACAACATATTGCACCTCTGGTCAAAAAGCTTCTGACATGCTTGGCTGAGCTGATGTGATACGACACGTAGCGCATCATTCCTGAACAATCTATCTGTCCAGGGAAGAAAGCTGTCAAGATATTTGCCATTTAGTTTCTCTGAAGGGGAGGCAGAGTTTGTCATTATATCTTGAAATTAAAACCTCACTCAAGGCATAGAGAAGTAACATTCTGTGATAAACATGTGGAGGTCATAGGATAGAAACCCCAGAGACAAGAGGAACAGCACAGATTGGCACTAAGCATAAGAAATGTGCCTGTCAGTTTTCATTTTTCACCCAGCATGTTGTACCATGACATACTTAGTATAGGGGGAGGGAGTTGTATTGGGGCACATAGAAGAAATTGCAAGTGAAACCATATCTTTTTTTAAAAAAAATAGTTGGAAAAGATTTCATCTGTGTCCCCATTTGACTTACCCCCCTGAATCGTCTTGGTTTTTTTAAAAAAATCTCCCCACTCATTACATTTTTTAATCTATATGAATACATGTAGTCCTCAACTTACAACCACAATTGAGTGCAAAATTTCTGTTGTTAAGTGAGACATTTGTCTGCATGGGACAAAAGCAAAGAGGAAGAACAGTATCAGTCAATAATGTATCAAACAATCAATCAATAATAACTGTTTAATCTTGGATAAAATATCAAGAAATTGTGAGTATATCATTTATACATTTTCATCTGTGTAAACATAGTGTGTGCAAAAAATATTAGGATGCATTTGATTTTGAATATAATAAATATTTATCATTGTTTTCCATAATTTTGATTCTGTTTGATGGATGGATGTTAATTGAGATCTCAAAGCTTTTTAATGGGATAATTTGTTGGGGGGTGGGTGAGTGGGTCATCTTACTCTCTTTTGCATTGTATATTTTGGCTTGATTCTGATGTTTTCATAGTTGAAGTTCACTTTGAACAGAATTATGTTCCCATAATATAATTACTTTTTTGTTCTATTCCTCCTGTGGTGGGTTAAGATGCAAGATAGAGTTGCAAACTTTTATACATTCATTATTTTCTTTCTTAATACTTCTTGCACTTTCAACTCCACTCTGTTCTTTTTTTCTATTAGTTTATCACCTGAATTCAAAGTTTCCTCCTATTCAGCCCCTCCTGCTCCTTCTTAAATCTTCTTTTCCACACCTAATTAAATTGCTAGCTAAAAAGTAATACTTTTTTCTATAATACTTAGTTCCTGATATTCCAGTGACAGTACTTTTAAAAGGAAAGTCTCCTTCAAGTCAAGCTTTATTCCTGCTGTCTTGACGGCATGTCTATATAGCTTTTATGGTAATAGTGGAAAACTGGTATATTACTTTCTTGCCACAGGTATCTTCTTCTAAATCCAGTCTTCAGCAATGGAATTCCCTGTCTTTTATGCCAGTGCTAACTATGCCAATCCTGCTTACTTTCACTAAGTTAGACAGAAGTGGCTGTTAATATATTTGATGGTTTAAAAAGAAATAGACCATATGTATTTTATTAAGAATATAGTATATAAAATATGCCATTATAAATTGACTTTTAAAAAACATAAGCTTTAAAATTGGGATATATTTACTGAGAAAAGTTAACAGATAGAAGTTGAATAACTGCCCTTAGCATTGTATTTCTTCCCCTTCCAGAGGACAGTTTATGAATGAAAAGGAAAGATTACTGAAACATCAATGATGACAGTTTTAAAAAAGATCTTGGTTACAGCACTATTGACAAAGCCAATCTATAATGACAAATAAATACAGTATTCTTTTTCTGACTCTTACTACATTTTGCTGCCTGTGGAAACTGGAGATTGATAAGGATCAATTTAATTTGTGCAGAGCTTCCTTACAACAGCAGTCAAATCAGTAAAGACTTCCTATCTGCTTTGCCAAGAACTTGCAAATTCATCAGTTAACAAGAAAGGTCCACTTAGAAATTGATTTAATAGTTATCTTTACAATGTGGCAGTTTTCCATGCCTTGGGTGATAGCCAAGCCATTCAGCCATGACAACTGGACAAGAAATATTTAGGTATTGTCAAATGTAGACTGCTAGTTCCAGTTGAGAATGAATGGCTGATGTTTTCAAATAGCTGTTTATAGTCTCAGAATGTTGATAGGTCTGACTCCTGATCTCTGTCTTTGAGATCAGTTCTTTTGCTTGCACCATGAGCAGTATCTGATGACTGGATCCAATGTCTTGATCTTCCATAGTTCATCCACAGTTTTTAGGGTCATTATGAGGAATTATAAGAGGGACTAAGCATATCTTAAACTCATGATATGTACTGCATTCAAATAAATATGCTAGGATACAGTGACTAGATATCACCAAAGGATGCTATGTCTAAAAGTCTTTTCAGCCCTAATGTCAGTCTTGTTTTAAAGAACTCTAGTCTCCAGCAGAGAACAGGATACAGCAAGGGTACTGAATTGTGGGCAGGGAAGATTTGGGAAAAGTGTAAGAGAAAATAGTTCAAAGTAAAATTTATTTATTCAATGCCCCAGAAATTCAACGGGTGTTGCAAGAAATTCAAGAGTAATACTTTGGTACATACACGGATCTTGCAACACTATTAAATGGTTGCATCCAAGTGAAAAGTTGCTAGTTCTTGAAAAGCTGAATTTGGATCCCTACGTATTTAATTCTTTTTTTTTTTTTTTGGTAGCATATTTGTTTGCCACTATTTTTTCCTGATGCATTCCATCTTTAATACCATAGCTGGGCAAATGTGTGTGAAGTGAATACAATGAAGTACTATCTAATCTCTTTGTACTTTGACCAGCTTAGAAATATGAACATCCTGTTTGACGCAGGTTTTATTTTTAATGAGATAACAAACTTCAGATTTTAAAATATCTAATTTAGTAATGCATGGAATCAGAAAATGGGGGATATGGAGGGGACCACAAGGAACAAACTCTTCTCAGTGTGCAGGAAAACCAATTAAACCATCCTTGGTGATTTCCTAGCTTCTTAAAAATATTCAGAAGGGGAACTCAGAATCTCCATAGTTAGATTATTCTGCTGTTGTACAGTTTCCCCCCCTCATATTTAAACAAAACCTTAGGTAGCTTTAACTTCGGCTGATTATTTTTGACTTCTATAGTTCCTGGTCACCTTCTCTATTTCACCCTTTAATGTGTTTAAACATTGATACCATGTCTCCCTTCAGGCTTTTTCTCTTTATTCCAAGTTCCTTCAGGCTGTCTTCACTGGGCATATTCTTAAGTACTTGCATCATCTCCTCCTATTAAAAATGCTGAGATTGAGGGGAATTATATCCATAGCATTCTCTTTTCCCACTGAGGTAATTACTTTTCTCAAAGGAGATGAGATTTGTCTCACATGACCTACTTTTGACAAAGCCATGCTGACTTTTAGCAATCACAGTATTGTCTTCAAGTGACTTTACAAGTGACCTGCTCCATTAACTGCTCTAACATCTTTTCAGGTATTAATATTAGTCTCACTGGCTGAGAATTATGGGGATTCACTTCCTCCCCCCCTTTTTTTGAAGAGGAGAACTATTTGTTCTCAAGCGTTCTGACATTTTCAAAGGAATTCTGGTTTCCTAAGAGAAAACTATCAGAAGCCCTAACACGGTGGTTCTTGAACTGGAGGTAATTACTCCAAGTATTTAATTTGGGTATTTGCTGGGAATAATGGAGCAATTTACAATTGCTTGTTTTGTGTGTCAAGTATCCACTTTGAAACAGCTGCTACCACAACACTCGGGTAAAATAAAAGTCTCCTTTTGTGGGGGTAATGATATTATTCAAGCCTGAGAAAGTGATAATTGGGTAAAACAGTTTGCAAACAGTTCCTTCCATGTTATAGGAAGTACGTACTTCATCAGGTCTTGGGACCTGGAGGCATCCAGATTAGCTATTTTTCCAGATCTTAGCTGAGCCTCCCATGTGGTGTCTATTCCTTTTGTCCTTCCCCCGGAATATAAAGACAGAGGCAAATAGGAGTTCATTATATTCACTTTCTGATCTGTTAAGATTTCTTCATTTGGAGCAAATAGGTAGCCCACCATTTCTTTTGCCTTCCTTTTATTACTACCGTTTGAAGAAACACTTCTTGTTGCATTTTTCCTGGCTTGTTAGTTAGCCTTATTTCATTTTGTGCTTTTGCTTTCCTAAGCTCATTTCTACATATCTGAGGTAAATCTTTGCAGACTGCCTTGGTCACTAGCCATTCCATTTCCAATTTCCCTTTCCCCAAAGCATCCTTCTTCAGTCTTAACTTCCTCATTAGTATTGGGACTTCACTACCCTTAATTCCCTTTTCAAAAGGTCCCAGCCACTTTTGCTTCAAGCTTTTCTTCTCAGACAGGGCCGATTATACTCACTGTCACAACATGGCCTTGTCAAATAAAGTTGAATAATTAATTATTCCTGTGCATGTGATTTTACTGACTTTGCAATTTTATGAGACTGAAGATGGCATCGTATGACAGAGGAAAGTAATTCGCTTGAACAGTAAAATGCTTGTGTGCTTCACTTTATATTGGATTTATACAGAAATTGCTATGTTGGAAAAACATAGCCCAAGGAAAGTTCAGAAGCACCATTCTAATTACAGGTATTGATTTTCACTATCCTTCATTTGTTTTTCTTTATTTTTCCTTTGGTCTTCTCTGCCATTCTCTTTAGCAGAGCCATAGCTGGCAGGAGAAAACCTCCTGGATTAGCAGCTCCTGCTTGAAAAGTGGGTGGCAGCCATGACTAGAAGGGCCATTGCCCAGGGGCACCTTGTGACCAGTTGCACCCATTTCTGGATTGGGAGACCTTACTTATGTTAAGCTCATGGAATACATTAATGTAATATGCTCTGTGTGGGGCTTTCCCTTGACAAGCATTTGCGAGCTTCAGCTGGTTCAGAATGCAGTGACACAGACACTTTTGAGCATTCCACTTGTTCATGAGCTGCCAAGCTCCCAGTGGGCCTCCATGTACAATTCAGGAGGTTGGTCATTATCTATAAAGCCTTGTGTGACACATGGCAGGCTGGTTGATTCTCTTTTGGAGAAATGGATGGCCCAAATACAGAAAATACCAAAACTGAATGTGTTAATTGCCCAATCATCCTGTTTTTTATTTATTTTTTTGTATCCCACCTTTATTGTTTTAACAAATAACTCAAGATAGTGAACATATCCAACACATCTTTCTCATACCATTTTCCACACAACAATCCTATGTGACTGACCCAAAGTCACTTATTGATGGAATAGCAGGATTCAAACTTAATATGGCTCTGCAGATAATTTGCTTCTCTGTTCAATTTGTATAGCCCACCCATCTCACATATGAACATTTAAAAACACAAAATAATACAAAGAATAACTGGACATAACAAAAAGCCATTTTTAAAAATAAAACTGTTTTAAAAAATCCATAATCAGTGAGAGAGCTAGTCAATTTCACTAACAATGCAGTCACTTTACAGATTCCATACTATTGCTAACAGATCCCCAGACCAGATGGCAATGCCATTTCTTCAGGCTCTTCTGGAAGACCAACAGTGAATGATGTTCCCGGATGGTTGCCTCAGCAAAGAAGGCTCCCCCCTCCAAGTTCCATCAAATGACATTCTTTTGTGGACAAAACCTGCAACATGCCCTTTTTGCTAGACCCAATGGTCTAGATGTGATTGGGGAGATGTGATTGGGGAGAGATTGTTCCTCAAATAACCTGACCCCATGCCATGTAGAACCTATAAGTTATTAACCAGAACCTTAAACTGAATGCAGAAGCAAACAGTGCAGCTTGTGGAACAGAGGTCTAACGTGTTCTTGTCTAGGTACTGTACACACACTCAAATTTCATACCAGCTGAAGTTTCCAGATGCTCTTTAAGGGCAGCACCATATAATATCCCTTTTGAAGACTCAGTGACTTCCAGAAAACCCCAGAGAAGGACATAGGATATCTGGGTGGGCTTTGGATTCACTAGAACAGTCCCACACTTGTTACCACATATCCTAAAAAGACCAAGAAAGGATGCTTTGGTCTGAGTGAACTATAGAGGGAAATGATGAAGGGCAAGTAGGAAATAGACCTTCCTTCCTCCCTCCCCTCCCTCAAGGATCTTTGGAGAATCATGTTCTGAACCCTGTTTCAGAAAGCAACAAAGCCAAATTACCAGGATAGGGAAAGATGTCCTGCTCCCCTCATGATAAAGTTGATTGGAACATCTCTCTTTAGAATACAAAGTGAATTTGTAAGGGGGTCAATCAGTTGATTAAAAAAAACTTCCAAAATTATTCTGCAAGAGTCTATTCCTGAAAGATCTGGATCCAGCCATTTCTATGAACTCTCTGCTGAACATGCATGTTGCAGAAGTTTTACTTCGAATAGTTTCTGTGTTTGGGCCATCTCTGCTTCCAACGTTTCTCCTTTCTGAAACTTTTAAAAGGGATAGTGGTTCCTCAAACTTTTAATTTTTAATATTCCCTGGGAATGACAAAAAGTTCTTCCTATCTAGCCACCATATTCTGTGTCTGCCCTCAGGTAAGACTTTTTAAGAAACCTCAGTGGATACCCTTTTGATAGCATTTGTTTCGGAGGTCATCGTAGACAAAGATGATTGTGCACTGAGCAGAGTCAGCTTGTACAAATCAGTGGTCATAGAAATTTAATTAATTAACTAATCAATCAATTAATTATGGAGATTCTCCAATATGCAAAGGATTGAAAAATTGATATGATGCAGTACAGAGTTCTGTAATAATCGCAGGTGCTATCTGCAGAATCCATCTTTATCTCACTTCTCATTAGGAGGAATCTTATGGATGAGTAGGGGTCATGTTTGTTCTTTGGTTTTCTTCTGCCACTGTTTGGAAACTAGAATGGATCAAAATCTTAAATGCAGCTATGTTTAGATGAACAGATAATAGTGATTGCTCTGGCTCTTCTAACCATCTAATCCTTTTTCTGTTATTTTTCATTTGGAAACATTTTTTAAAACGACATATGTTTTGAGAATTGGATTATACAGGTTTTTTTTAGTCTAAACCTCTGTTTATTTGTGATGGTGGAGTGTCTTTGAAATAAATACCAGAAAAATTCTATTCTATTCAAAGGGACTTATGTTGAAATAACTAGATATATTGTAGTAAAATTATTTTTAAATAATTGTTATTAAAACTTGCCTTAACTTTCCTCTTGATTATGACTGAGTTGATGACATTGGCCATGAGAACAGCAACAAAATCAGAGCCCGCAAGGAATTTAATTTTCAGTAGAATAAAAGAAGTTCTTATTTCATAATTATGATTTTATCTCTGTATTTGAATTTTTGTCATTGTTCCAGGTACACTAATATTGTTTCTTTTTCTGTGTTTGTTTGGTTTCCAAGCTATTGAGATATCCTGAGACCAGTTTGCAGGCACATAGTTTGTTTTGGCTGTCCTAAAGGTTAAGCTAGTTACAGGAAGGAAAGGAATGACATTAAAAGTGGAATGCCAAGCTGACCATCAGAACACAATATGCTTCGTCAGCTGGCTTTTTTCTTTCTTTTACTGAGATTAAAGAGCAGAAGCTGTTCTCAAATGCATCCCCCAGTGCCAAATGAGCAATAGCTGCTGGGTAGAACGAAGTCTATTGGAAAATCTCTTAAGGCGTGCCTGTCCTCAGGATACTGATGTATTCCCTCCTACTCTCTGGGCTTTGGCTGTTCTTGCTTGTCAAGGGGAAATTGCTGGGGGAAGTGGCAGCCAGCCTGACATTCTCTGATAGAAGCAAGATGACAAACGAGATACCATCCAAGACAATGAACTGGACACATAACATTGGATTTTGCACTTGTTCCAGTCCTTATTGATTACAGTTTAAAAAAAAAATCTCATTTTTAAAACAGCAATGCTTCAGAGCTGGAGAAATGTTTGTTTTACTTTGATATAAACTTTTGTACATTACGGTACAAAGGTTCAGATTTGCTTTTCTCCAGCAGTATGCTGGAGAGGTGTGAGGCATACGTTAATGAAATGCAAGAAAGCTCAGTTGAATCTCTTGAGTTGAGGCTGCCTCTCCAGTGATTTACTACAGTAGAACTGGGATTATCTCTTTCCAATCATCTTGCACTAGGACAGATTGCAGCTGCGTAACTCTGCAATATTCAGAGCAAGGAAGAAAATGTTTCTTTATTCAGCGGTCCACCTTATTAGGTAGACCAGAGTAAGAAACCAATACCACATGGCAGCGGTGAAATTCAGCCAGTTCTATCCGGTTCAGGTGAACCGGTATTGCTGGTGGCGGGAGGCTCCACCCACCCACCCAGATGTCATCATGTCCTGTTTTTGATGCTCTGTGCATGCGTGGAAGGTCCTGCGCAAGCACAGAGGTGGCGCGTGCAAGCAAAGCGAGTGACGGTAAGTTGATTTCACCCCTGCCACATGGTTCAGTAGTATTTTTATTGTAAAAATATAGTAATAAAATCTGTTTATAGTAATAACTATATGCTTCTCCCTCCCTTTTTTTATCTCCATTCAAACTAGGGAGGAACTTGTCTGAGATGTTTTGCAAGTTACTGTGTTGACCAGGTTCAGGCCCCTTTTATCTGACCATTGCCTTGGTAATGTCTCTTCTTCCATTCAATATTTTGCATTAGGCTGTTGGCCTCATCAATTTCTCAGAAAGTTACTCCCTCCAGCTATGCTGAACTAACATTCTGAACTATAATCCAGCACCAGTCTCTTACTCGTTAGTAGGTGTAGTACAGCAGTTAAAGTTTAATGTATTTGGAGGGGAACAGCGTAGGGAAGTCTAGTATTAGCATCAGAAAAAAAAGGAGGAATTGCCTATGACTTTCTAATTGGGTTTCTTTTAGCTAGAGCTTCTGAGATTTAATTGCTTCAAAATCTGGAGAAATATTCCTCTAGTTTAAGATTGAGGAAAAATAATTAACTTTCCAGAACATATAGTATATCAGACATAATCTGAGTTTTTAAGTGTCAGCTCTAAAGAAATGAAAATGATTTCCTTGAATGCTATTATGACTAAGCTGTTGCATACTTTTTTTCCTGTCAAAATTTCCCTCAGGGATGTTTCTCTGCTTCCAGTTTCCCAATCCCTTAAAATGGCTTCAAGTAACTTGATGGTAACAAGAACTTAATGTACTTATAATTTAATAAAGAATTGCTTCATATCATTAGTTAACTCAGCCTCTGTCTGTCGTAGATAGGTAGGTGGGTAGGTAGGAAGGAAGCTAGGAAGGGAGGGAGGGTATTCCTCAGCTTCCTCCAGTGATATTTTATGTCATTCATTCCTTAGACAATTCCCAGTTGGATTATTGCAAAATACTCTACATGGTACTGCTTTTGAAGACTGATTTCAGTTGGTCCAGAACAATGGCATCAGTAGTTTGGGGTATGCCTCATTAGAGTTTATAACACCCCACCTAGCTCCCAATAGGCTTCTGGATGCAATTCAGAGTGCTAGTTAACACTTTTAAAACTCACTGGTGAGTGCCCTCTGTCTCCAATGGTATCTGCCTATCCTTTATGTTCAATAGGACTATGCTCTAAGTCTCTTCTCTGAAACAATATTATCTTCTTAGACCCAAGAGGTCTGAGTTCCTGGTGGTGGCCCTTACCCTTTTGAATGAACTTCCCACCTTTAGAATTATTTTAGTTCTATTTAATGACATGTCTAATTTTTCTCCTATATTTTGGTTAATTCTTTTGTACCCTGCAAGCACCATGAAAAACCATGCTGCTTTAATTAGGCAGCCATTTATATTTTATAAATATTTAAGAAAAATATATAAGGACATCCACATAATGACCGTCACAGCTGCTCAAGAAAAGAATTAAATCCTTCTATATTGTATAACTTGAGTCACCGAAGCAGTCGGGGTGAGCTTAAATGGACTCCGGGGAATGGTAGAGGACAGGAAGGCCTGGAGGAACGTTGTCCATGGGGTTGCAATGGGTTAAACACAACATCACAACTAACAACAACAACAAAATAGCAAGGACTTACTATTTAGCAAATAAATTAACATCTTCCTGAAGGCAAATAATTTGATAAATATTACTGCAGCAAATATTGTTTAAATAATAATTCTAATAAATATTAATATTACTTTAGTCTGGAGAGTATAAAGTCCTGTAAGTGTTGCTAAAGCAATGTGGTCTGCATATGAAATGAAATCATGCAATCTTTTAATATATATATTTAAAACCACATTTTTTTAAAAAAATATTTCTTACTACTCTAGTATCAGAATATAGAAGCACAAGGATTAATTATAGATAATGTTTTGGCACCAAACTTGTATTGATCATTATCACCTGCACTTTACAAATGGTGAGTCTTTCTCTGCAGGTAATAAGAATTACAGACCATCGCTTGATTGAGCGGCCCTCCTGCTACTCAGATTTTGAACAACCATTGCAATTATTCTCCAATAGATACTTGACCCAAAACCAACTAGGCTAAACTTAATCAAACTATTCTTCTCTCATTCCCCATAAAAAGATTATTATTTCATTATGGAAGAGATATCGTCCCCTGTTTATATTTATACATAGATACATACATACGCACGCATGCACGCACGCACACACACACACACACACACACACACACACTTTTCTTTTTTACACTGAAGTTCAACCAGCATGTACATTCTTATATTGGTAATTTTAGTTGTTTTGACAGTGCTTCAAGTATATTTGTGTGAGAGTTTGTGTGATAGATGGAAGAAATTTCTGAGTGAAAGGAATCTATGATACCAATTTTAGGAGACATTTACACAATGTTGTGATAGCTTACCATTTTGCAAATCCCTTTGGAGCTCAACTCAAGTAGAATTTGAGCATATTTTCTGCCTTGTGGGGGTTTGACAGCAACAGAAGTGAATAGCTGACATATTGAGGGCATGCTGTGGGTGAAAAGGTCTTGACTATTCCACCTGCCCCTTTTGTTTCCATCTCTCCTCTCCTGGGGCGCACAGCACAGTGTCTGGCTACATTGGTATAATAGTTTGCCACTGCCACCACCATCTTCCCAGGGTCAGGGGTGGGTGGAAGACAGCATGTGATAGAAATGAAACTCTCTCTCAGCCTGAGAATTTATTCAGCCATAAACTGGGCATAATAGAGATAACAACAGGAAAATCAACTCTGTAACATATATCTGGCCCTTTGAGATAATGCCTAGCCTTACATTGTGATTTAAAATGGGTTTTATTAAAAAGAAGAACAACTTTGTTTTAGCTTGCATAATAAAACGACTAAGCAATTGGATGGAACAAGGCATTTACCACTTAGGCAAACTCGTAAAATGCTATGGAGACAAAAAGCGACAGATCTAATGGGCAGGAGCTAGATTCAAACAGTTTTAAGATGTGACAAAACTTGCAAGAATTGAGCTTGTAAATAATTGAGTCAAAATATTGCATTTGTTCATTCTTACAATATGGAAAAATATCTCTCACTTGGCCTGAAAAAATTGTTCATTTTGATTTAAGACAATCCGTAATTAAGATGTATGCTTTCCATCACCCCCAATTGTTTTTTCTCAGTGTTTTAATTAAATGGAAGGGTGAGGGAGAGGCAAATCTGGTTGATAATATCACAAGCATCTCTGAAGAATCTGATCTGATTTGATTTGGTTGTGACTAGCCAAGCTATTATTACCTTCCTTGCAGTAAGGATATTTTTAGCATTTTACCAAAGCAAATGGCTGGATTAGGTTGCCCCAGCAACTGCAGTTTCACCTTGAACTCCTTTCAACACTGCAGGAAGCATTTTGAACTTTACTTTCAGAGGGGTTTGTGTAAAACAAGTAAAATCATTGGAAAATGGAGATTGTGTTCAGACATTTAAATGTACAATGTGTAGGTTACTGGATCTGAGACTGATCTGTAAACCCATTTTCCTCTTACTGATGATGGATACTGTATATTAGATTAGTACAGTGTGGTCTTGTTGCGTTTGTGAAAATAAAAGAGTGGGTCTCAATTTGATGGAGTCAGCTGTGCTTAAATCTTGTGAAAATTAATAAGGCATATTAAATTGAACTTGTTTGCAGTAGGATTTACATGTGCTGTAATTTGTATTGGACTGAAGTTAGAAATTTTGGTTCCTAAGACTAATCAAGGTTTGTTGTTATCTGTAGAGCTTATAGGATATGGTCTTGATGAATAGTGGGAAGATTTGTTACCAAGGCAACAATCAGATAAATGTAGTTTGAACCCATATCAAGAAAGAGATTTATATAAATGTCTCAGACAGGATGACCCCTCCCCTTCCAATTCTCATGGAGATAAAAGAGGGAAGAAAGGAAGCAGATTCAAACTTGAAAGGTCATGTACTGTGCTACAACTGTTCTAATAAAAGTAGCTTTAGGCAGACACAACTGCTTCTTAATCTGGTTTATCTGATAAGGTTGACACTATCCCGATATGACAAAAATGTGTAGAAACTTCACCCAAAGACCATTTGTTGCACCAGGAACATCTTCAGTTATGAGGGACTAGGATACACATTTTAGAATTGTATATATGTGGGGATTTTGTATTTGCCCAATGGGAATTAAAACAAATGGGAAGGGTCGGTATGGGAATTGTTTTGTTTAATTAGCTTGCCCTACTTTTTACCATTAAATAGCTTTTGATTTTTTTTTACTAAGGATCCCATTAGGATGCCATCAGAGGCAGA
The DNA here is from genome assembly GCF_051295495.1 of Thamnophis sirtalis. Taxonomy (NCBI): domain Eukaryota; kingdom Metazoa; phylum Chordata; class Lepidosauria; order Squamata; family Natricidae; genus Thamnophis; species Thamnophis sirtalis. The sequence continues at coordinate 31,392,695 of NW_028261386.1, read as the reverse complement.
TGGGAATGTCTGTTCTCCGAACCATCCAGCTAGCTTCAATGAACAGGCCTCCTTATCTTCTCAGCAGCCTGAAGCGATGGTTAATGCCCTCAAGGTAACATGCCTTGCTGTGCTTGGTACATGTGCCAAATCTCCAACTTGTATGTTCTGTAACCATCCATAATCCATTGTTTTCAAAGCATCAGCATATTTCATAGGAAAACATAATAAACCCTGAATGCTAGTTCTCATCTCTTACATGTTATTCACAAATCATTATTATATGTCTTGATCTGGGTTGTGAACTAGTATACTCTGTCCTCCAAGCTTGAAAAGATTGCATTAGTGAGCTATAAGGAGCCTTGTCTTTGCATCCAGACATCATATAATAGGGTTCCCCCCGCTCAAATTCTGAAAATCACACTTATAAAGGAAAAACATGGAAAGTCATATCAGTCTCTCTAGTCCAGCCTTCTTCAGACTGTGTTTTCCAGTTATGTTGAACTACAAGTTCCAAAATCTGGAATCTAAAACCATCAAATTGATACAAGATGATCTAGTCTAACATTCTATTTCCAACATAGAATGGGCTAATATCTTTCAGGAAAGTTTACAAACAGGGTGTCATGAAGGAGAAATATTTATTGTACATTCTCATCATTTGAAACTAAGATATTAAATCTTACCACAGAGCAATTTACCCTACATTACTAAAAGATACACCCCTGGTCATTGGAAGACTGCAAAGAAGTGGTGGCATATTGTAATCTATAAAACATCTGGTTTCTGGTCACCCCTGAAAAATAGTTTGTCTTTGCATCAAATGAAAGTAACTTTCCAATGCATTGCCTTGTATTTTGGATATTTTATTAGGAAAACTATGTGCCATTATCCTGCCTCCATTTTATATTTCAAAGAATGTTTGTGAATAATACAGAATGCAAATGAAACAAGTGAAATATACAATGGCCTGATGGAGTAGTTAAAGATGATGTGAAAATCAGAAGGATGGTGTGTAGACTTCAAATTGCTTCTAGACATGTACCTCTCAGTTATCATGCTAATATCCTAGTGCTAAACTTGTCCACCATAGTGTTTTTAAAGACAGTACATATTTCAGAAAAGTAAAACCCATAAACTGATAATACATTTAATGTGAACAAATACTTTTTACCTGTCCTTAATCTGCTCCAACTCATTTGGTGAAACAAAGATCTATTATCAAAAGATTGGGAAAGATTATTTCAAAGTTCACAGTTTCAGTAGTTTCTGTCTGTATTTATTTATTTAAGTGGAAAGTATTAAAGTCCCACAGACATTTTATATTTGTGTTTTGTAGTTAGTGGGTGCAAATTATTACTTTGGAAAAAGTGCTGGGAGAAAAACTAATGTATAAACCACATCCCACAATGCTGAATTCAATATTTCTGGCCTTCCTGATGCTCTCTGACTTGGTCATTTGCTTGTACATTTTTCATTACTTGACTAAGTAATACATGTTACCAGTTAGATAACACCATCAGTGTTTGTTAGTGTTTTATCTAGTTTTGCAATGAAATGTCTGCAAATAAACCATCAAGTTAATACAGCATCAAGGACTCCACAGTTCAAACTTGACCTACTATATTCTTTTCTGTAAGCTATGCATTATACAAAATAACCAATTTTTAGTTCTCAGAGAGATGTGCCTCCATCAGCTTAATATTAAGGAAAAAACAGAATTTATAGGAAATCGTCTTACAGCAACAGCTTTACAACATCTCATTTTTGTTTTTTGGAAATGGTGAAGATTGAGCATACATTAAAGTAGCAACAGGGTTCAGGACAATAAAATGGACCCATGAAAAAGGAGAGAAAGCCACAACACATTATGCATAATCTAGTTATATTAAAAAGTCACTTTCCATTTGGATACTGCTTGGACAAATTTTGGTCATGTCTGAGCAATTAGAAACAAAATAGTGATTGCATACAGTGTGAACAAATGTGAACGTGGACTGTATAATATTACATTATATCCTTGTATAATAGAAATAGCAGTTTAATATCAAAAAAATTGTGAGGGGGAGACATGTATGAGTGCTTGAATGCAAAAGGTGAAATCCAAGCTCAGTACTGCTTTAATACCAAGACAGTAATTTCTTTAAGTAAGGCGTCTTGGTCATTTAATTGTGGCACATAAGCTTTAAAAGAACAGTTGGCTATGAACCTTTACATTTCTAAAGAATAGCATATACCAGTTTTAGAATCTAAAAAAATAGTTCATCAAAATTCCTTAAGTTTTCAATGTCATCAACTTTATTATCTTAAAAAAAATTTCAAATTTCACATAATGTCCAATGTGAGTAATTAGGGACATTCACTGAGTTCAAAGCACAGAAAAGTTTATTATTGCTACCTGTAAGGCAAGAATCTAGTCAACTAAAGGTCAAAGATAAATAAGGATAAACAGAATTCATTGGGGGGAGAGGAGGAGAAAGGACTGGACTTAGGTATTTTGTGACAACACAATTACTCCAAACTGATGACATATTTAACCCCACCTTCCCACTCAGCTTCTTCTACATATAATTGGATAGATCATAAATGTAGAAAATTTCCAAATGCATGTTTGTTATTAGATTTTTTCCAACAAACTAGCAATAAAGGCATTGTGTGTGTAAAGAAAAAAAATAAGTATATAGTGTATATTTATGTGGCCCAAGGCAATTCCTTTACACTCTTACAAATATCACTAAAATCACATAATAATGTTAAAAGTTTATGTGGCTTGTGAGACTTCATTTTCCTACACTTCAAGGATTTTCTTAGCCTTCACTCTCAGAGTTTGAGCCATGGGAGAATACTATTAAGTGACTTCTTCAGAAGCCTTCTGCTAGAATATTGGCTGAAACATTTCCAGAATGGCTTCAGTGAAAGCTGCAGGATACTTATTTCAAAGGCAACCAGCTTGGAGATTCCTCCAGGTCTTTTGCCAAAATTGCTGGGGGCAATCCTGAAGCTGTCAAATCTGGAAGCACTTCAGTGAATACAGGTTGAAAAGGGTGAGACAAGTCTTATCCTGAGGTGAAGTTCCGAAATGGTTTCTAGTGTACTTTGCTTAGGTAAACCAGGTACCTTTTTATTTTATTTTAATGAAATGAATTCACATTAGCTTCATGGTATGGGGGTCATTTCATCACAGTGAATCTACATTGCTCTGCACTGACCTAATAATTACTAACAAAAATCATTATGGATTTGTTAAGAACCAGACTTGCATACTACCCTTATTTCATGTATTGATTGAGAATTTTCTTTGAAAATTATGGGAATGTTGAGACATCATATATTCTGATTTCAACAAAGTATTTGACAAAGCATCTCATAATATTCTGATTTAAAAGCCAATTAAGTGTGGACTAGGTGGCATGACAATTCAGCTGATCTGAATTATTAAAGAATACTCATAATTCATTCCTCATCAAACTAGATTGAAGTATGTGGGATGCCACAATTACAGTCTATTAAACATTTTTAATGACTTGAATGAAGAATCCATCGGAGATGGACAGGTAATAATTTAAATACCTAATAATAATAATAATAATGCAAAAAGCCGCACTGCTTGGATCTGCACGCATATTACGAAAATACGTTACGACGTCCTAGGCCCCTGGGTGGGGCCCGACTAGTAACCAATGCCAAATCCGGTGAAACAACTGGCCGCTGTGATACAATTGTACAACAACAACAACAACAACAACAACAACAACAATAATAATAATAATAATAATAATAATAATAAAAATAAAACAGTTAAAAATTGTCAAAATCTCCATCAGTCAAATGCAAAAAGCTGCACTGCTTGGATCTGCACATATATTACAAAAATACGTTATGACGTCCTAGGCCCCTGGGTGGGGCCCGACTAGTAACCAATGCCAAATCCGGTGAAACAACTGGCCACTGTGATACAATTGTAGTATAATAATAATCAAGCATACAGAAAAGATGTGATAAAATCAAGAATGGAGAGTTGGCAGAACAAAGCACTGCATGGCCTATTTCTGGAAAAAATAAAAGATAAAGTGGACAGTGAACAAACTTGGTTATGGTTAACAACAGGTACATTAAAGAAAGAAACAGAATCACTAATCCTGGCTGCGCAAGAACAAGCTATCCGCACAAATGCCATTAAGGCCAAAACCGAAAAATTATCTGATGATGCCAAATGCAGACTTTGCAAAGAAGCTGATGAAACTGTTGATCACATACTCAGCTGCTGTAAAAAAATCGCACAGACTGAATATAAATTGTGGCACAATTCAGTAGCACAAATGATCCATTGGAATTTGTGCAAAAATTTTAATATTAAAACAGCAACAAACTGGTGGGAACATCAGCCTGAAAAAGTCACTGAAAATCAGATGGTCAAGATCTTGTGGGATTTCCGTATACAAACCGACAAAATAGTGGCGCATAATACACCAGACATCACACTGGTTGAGAAAAACAAGGTTACAATCATAGATATTGCAATACCAGGTGATAGCAGGGTCGCCGAGAAGGAACATGAAAAAAATCGCAAAATACCAGGACTTAAAAATTGAAATTCAACGACTATGGCACAAACCAGCAGTGGTCATTCCAGTGGTAATTGGCACACTGGGTGCTATTCCAAAAGCACTGGAATTACATTTGAAACAGTTAAAAATTGACAAAATCACCATCAGTCAAATGCAAAAAGCCTCACTGCTTGGATCTGCACTCATATTACAAAAATACGTTACGACGTCCTAGGCCCCTGGGTGGGGCCCAACTAGTAACCAATGCCAAATCCGGCGAAACAACTGGCCGCTGTGATACCATTGTATAATAGTAATAATAATAATAATAATAATAATAATAATAATCAGTGAAGAGAATTCCATTTAAATTTGGGGGTAGCTTCTCTTCACTGATTATTATTATTATTATTATTATTGTATAATAATAATAATAATAATAATAATAATCAGTGAAGAGAATTCCATTTAAATTTGGGGGTAGCTGATATAGTAGAATTCAGAAATGGAAGTCAAGAAGTTGGTAGGATAGAGGGGTGGGTTAAAAAAAAGCAAACTGTCAGCTGAAAACAGTACTGCCTCATCTTCAGATAGTAGTTGAAGACAGGCTTTTACATTCATGTCACAGCTTTACCTCCTCGTTATTCTACATCGGTCATATCCTACCTCAAGTATTGTGTCCAATACAAGACAAAACGGAAGAGGTTTGGAACCAAAAATACAACAAAGATGATAAGGAACCTAGCAAGCAAGTCCTGAGAAATAAATTATTTGTGGTTTTCCTGAAAAGGAATTCATTGGTCTTGTTCTAAACAAAAAATGGGAGACCATTGATTTGACTAATGACTAATCAAACTATTTTTCAAAAAGCATTACATGGAACCTTGAACTCAGTATTGAATTCAATTTACATGCCAGGTTTCTCTAGTAGCCTGAATAGATTTCAACAAATGAAGGTAATCCTCCAGAAACATTAATTCTCTTGTCTGACAGAGAAATAAAAGATTAAAAGATTCAATTGTATTGTTCCCCCATATAATCTGTGTTTTAGAGCTTTCATTTTTTTTAACAGAAATATATTTTAAAGTCATGACATTGCCTTCTATTTGTGAGAATCTGGATAGATATCCACATTTACTGGAAAAAAAGTCTCACCATAAACATCTAAATGGAGCTATAAAGTAGATTGCTTAGATTCTGGACAACCTTCTATATGGAACAAAAATATATAGCATATAATGCTGACCTAAGCATTGCAATATCCACATTCCTGTAAAGCCAGTAAATACAAAACAATATTAAAAAGTAATTGGTTGCATTTTCATACTGAAATACTTTCAAAGTATATTGTCAGCATTTTAAAAAATTCATAAGATTTCTCAGAATACAATTTTGAGCTTCAAAAATAGAAGACAAAACGAAGTACACTGAAACACATTTCTCTTACAACTCAGCACCCCACCCCTGCTCTTTTTTACTGAGGTCAGTAGGCTTTTTTTTTTCCCATTTTCATGTACTTTCAAGACTATATTAAATTAAAAGAAAAAGAAAAAATGCTAATTTTAGCATTAAGGAAATACTTTTTATTTGTAATGAAAAATGCTAATATATCCTTTTGAGTAAGAATATAGAATCAACACTTGACAATAGAGATGTTATGGCATCATTTAGAATAAATCAAAATACAGTTGTTCATATAACATTTAAGAGTCTAAAGCTCTATTATGTATACAGGTAATCCTTGACATACGACCACAATTGAGCCCAGAATCCATGTTGCTAAGTGAGAAATTTGTTAAATGAGTTTTGCCCCATTTTAAGTGAATCACTATAGTTGTTAAATTAGTTACAAAGTTGTTAAGTGAATCTGCGTTCTCCATTAACTTTGCTCGTCAGAAGATCACAAAAGGTGATCACATGACCCTGGAATACTGCAACAGTCATAAATATGAATCAGTTGTCAAGCATCCAAGTTAAACCACATGACCATCGGGATGCTGCAGCAGTTCTAAGTGTGAAAAATGGTCTTAAGATATGTTTTCCAGTGCCATTGTAACTTTGAACAGTCACTAAATGAACTGTTGTACATTGTATATACCTGTACTCTTGGAATGGTAGGATAATCCTGCCACCTTTTCTCATTGCAACAATGATAATATGCTTGACAAGATTAAAATGGAGTAAAGACAGTAAATTGTGATAAGATAGGCATTATCTAATATACAAGGTCTCTCTTAAACCAGCGACTCTGGACAGATGGATTTATTTGTTCATATTTGTTTTGGCGTAGCACGTTATTTTTAGTTCCAGTTATTTATTTGTTTCTCCAGGGACTGCTCTAAGTAGCTTACAAATAACAACACAAAAAGTCCAAAATAATAGCAAACCAATAGCATATGTAACAACAACAGCTCTTAAGTATTATTGTTCATAAGAAAAATATCTTGGTAACTCCTATGATTTATGGCTTTTCAAAAATATAATGATGACGTTCTGGCTATTTGGAGTAGGTTGTTCTAGACCACAAGGGTCAAACTCACAGCGTCACATTGCCATCATGTGACATTTCACAATGTTTTTCTCCTTTGCGATGCTGGGGTGGGTGTGGACTGCATGTGACGCATCTGACCCATAGACCGCCAGTTTGACATCCCTGTTATAGATAGTAGAGAGGCCATCAGTGAGAAAGCTTGACACAGCATTTATGTCTTGTTATTCAAGACATAGGATTTAGTGCATTATTTGGAACCAGACACTAAGAACTGGTATATGCTGTGGGGGCTCTATGTGTGCAGTTTCTATGTTACTTCCTTCCCATTTCAAAGAGAAATTTGCTATACCCAAAAACTTGATGTAACGCCTCACAACGTTTGGTTGTCATGGGATAAGGGTACAGGTGCTTTTGTAAACTGACAGCTGATTAACAGTGGGAAATTATCACACCAGCAAAATGTGATATGGTCTCCTAGAATAGGATCTAGTACTTTTAAACTTGTATACATACCGTATATATGGTCTAAAACTATGGCTGAATAGGGTTGTGACCATGTCTGTTGATACTAAACTATTGAGAGTGGTAACATCAAAAAGGCATTGTAAATAGCACCAAAAAAACCTCTCTCTATTAGGTTAGAGCTTCAAAATGGGAAATTCAGTAAAGTATAAATTACTATAAAAGGATGCATGTTGGCAGAACAGAAATCTAAACTTACACATTAATGGGGTATGAATTATCAATGACTATCAGGCTCACTAGAAGACTTCGGGGAATTTTCTGGACATTAAATCTAGTGTGGTTTGATGTGGTAGGCTCTAAATTGATGCATGGTTTAATGTAGAGAGCCATAGAGATGACCTTGGAGAAGCCATCCGGAAGTCTCAGCAGGTACAGGAGCATGTATTAAACCCACGGAGGTGAGAAAATATTTTTTTTAAAAACTCTGAGTCCCTGGAGTATAAGACAGAGGGAGAGAAAAATGCAGGATGATAAGATAGTGTCACTACAGAGTATTTCAGTGAAGTATTTCAATGAAGTAGTGTTCTGGTTTTCTTTCCTGATCTGGTCTACATCATACGTTCTCTGACACCTAAGCTCTCTGATAGAAAAACTGGCAGCACGGCTAGATAAGAATCTTTGTTGTGAACTGGAAACAGACTAGTACAATATTCATGTTGGCCTTTGTCAGCCTAAAATATTTTTTTTATATCCATTGTAATTTTATTTTGAAGCTTCTTTATCTCACCCTTTACATGGTTTAATTGACATTTTTCCCTTTATCTTTCCCTTTATCTTTATCTCCTGGCTTTGTAGTGAACAATTTATTGTTAACCCTGTTTTCTGTCCTGAGAAGCTTTGGTTCTCAACAACTCCCATACTAATCAAACAGAAAAGGAATATTGAGTTATGTTCAATGGAAAGGTCCACCCATTGTGCAGCTGTAAATTCCAAATCATTGCCTCATAGAGTGGAAAGGCCATGTAAACTACTGACTCCAATCTCTTGAACAAGAATACAAATTAAAATTTCCTTGACAGATGGCTGTCTAGCCTCGACCTTGATCACATCAAGTGAAGGGAGCCCACAACCCCTATGGCTATAGGTTCCACTAGCCACTGCTTTTATTATTGGGAAGGTTTTTTCCCCTAACGTTTAGTAGAATGTGCCTTTCTTCATTTTAAAAGCATTATTCTGTGTCTTGCACTCTGAAACCACTGAGAATAGGTTAGTGTGACATCTTTTCAGAGTTCGGTGACTTATTCTGTTCATTAGTCCTCTCAAAGTTAACAAGAAATCTAAACAAGCCAGTTCTCCTAGGTGCTGCTTGGAGTGTCCAAGCATGGGTTAACTTCAGCTTGCTGCCCAAGGACTGAGTTCAAAGTTTGTGTAGCCACGCCTCTTGCTCCCTTTAGAGGCTCAGTTTAAAAAGCCCAGTTGCCCTAAAAGGATGCAGTTGGGGAGCTCCAGTCCTTGAGTAGCAGGTTGGACTCTCCAAACAGTTAGATTAGTATAGCCTTTTTTATTATTTTTGTGATAGTGGTAGTCTTAGAAGTTTCCTGTCAGTTTGAAAGTTTTTTTCCTGTCAGCTTCTTCGTGCGGAGCAGGCTGCTCGGAATGAAGCTGCGTTCCATGACCACACGGTTGAGGCACCACTTGGGGGCTCATTTAGTGGTGGCTGGTGTGCCTGGGGCCAGGTAGGAAGTTAGTGAGCCCCAAAACGCCGTCGGAGAGCTTGTAACAGCTCTGGAGGCTCCTAAAGCCTTTTTCTGACTGGCAGGCAGTACCCAGTGCTGTTCTGAGCCGTGCGGTGGCGATTTTGAAGTTTTAAAAAGGCGCAAAAAATTCTTGTCCGTTCGAATTGCCGCTGCCTGTCTCCTGCAGATTGCTGCTGGGAGGGTTTATTTAATCCAAGGACATTGCTCTGTGTTTCCAGGCAAGTTTCCCCCCTCCCCAAAATGACTGGTTTCAAGCGGCTATGGTTTTTTTTGGCTTTTAACTGGCCATACCCTGTTTGACATTAGTGTGGATCTGCAGGCACACTGAACTTGTCAAAGGCGCCATTTTGACCTACTGCAGCCTCACCATCATCGTTCCCAGACAGAGACCAGGACATTAGGACCTTAATTTACTGACTGCTATTTCAGCCTCACAACTGTCCTGTGGTGTTGGCCAGATTGTTCCGGCTACTATGACTTCCACCAGCACAGCTGAAGACATCAATCAAGCAGGACCTTCTTCCTCTAAACGTAGCAGGCCAGGACCTGCTGGCAAAGGGGTGGCTAAAGGGCGCCTACCCAAGGGCAAACAGCCCAAACCTAAGGGGATGCCCAAGGCCTCTCAGAAGCTAGGAGAGAGGAGCCAGAAAGCGATAGAGAAGCAAATCCAGAAGGCCCAAAGACTTGCACAGCCTCCTTCTCCTCCTGCAGAGGTTCCCACTGGTCCCCCTTTGCCTCCTCTCCATAGAGAGATTTCACCATCTCTGGTGGAGGAAGGGGATTTCGATCTTTCCTCTGACCCACTCAGGGCGTCCCCGGGGTCCCCAGGTCCTTCCCTAGGGGGAGATTCACTATAGGTTCCCTCATGGATGAGAAAGATCTTTCCTCGCACCTAGGCTCAAGACGACCAGGGCCACAATATGTCCAATGAGATGCGAGAGATCATCATTAACGCAATATCTCAGGGCATTGCTGAGGGGATGAGACAGCTAGGCCACAGCCTACCTTGCCAGGCACGATCCAAGCCTGGAACACAGGCTTCAGGTTCTAAGGACTGGGCAGGGAGGTCATCATCTACGGCCTCCTTGGCCATAAACAAGGAGTCCAAAACAGAAGAGGGGGCTCAGGAGGCCCCGGATTTGTCTGAGGAAGAAAATCCTGCTCCTGATATGCCTGCCTTCTATGGGTTATTCAAGCTTTCGATGATCAAAGCCATCTTTACCAAAGCCAGGGCTTCTTCCACTCAGATGGGTCTCCCAGGCCAGCCCAATAAGGAATGTACAGAACAGGGCAGTAAGGAGGCTTCTGAATCCCAGGTGCTGGCCTCTTCAAGGAAATCCCCAGGAACTGGTGCCAGTCCCTCAGCTGTTCTTGGATGTCATCTAGCAGCAATGGGCTCAGCCGGGTTCAATGGCCAATCCTAGCGGAGTGGACAAGTAGCTTTATTTCAAGGAAAGCATAATTGAGGATCTCTTGAAGCTTCCTCTGGTAGACGATCCCATAGTGGCCTTGACTTCCAATTCCATTCTTCCAGCTGACCTGCTGGAAGGACTTAAAGCAGAGGACAAGAGGTCGGAAAAGGCCTGCCATAAGACCCATCAGGCCATCGCATGGGCCATGAGGGCCTCCTCCTCCTCCTCTTATTTCAGTAGGGCATTCCTCTTCTGGCTCTATAAGCTGCAATCCAAATTGCCAGTGAATGACACCAGACTGTGCCAGAATGTCAATAAAATCATTATGGCAGTTGAATACTCAGCTGATGCTTCCCTTAATGCCACCAAATTTTATTCGAGAGCCTTGGCTTCCAATGTTACATCACACCGTCTGTTGTGACTCAGACACTGGCAGACAGACATGAAGGCCAAGTGGAAGCTCGCTTCCGTTCCCTTCAAAGGGGAAAAGCTTTTTGGAGAGGCCTTGTATTCAGTCTTAATAGAATCCAAGGATAAACACAAGGTTCTACAGGCTGTTACTAAGTAGTCTGAACACAAGGGTCACTTCTTTTTCCGCAGCAGCCCTTTTGGAACGCAGACCCTCCAGCTTCTTCTGGAGGATTTAATCATTCCTATTCCCAGATGCAGGATGGTATCCATGACAGGGCGGCCTTCAGGGACAAAAATAAACAGGGTAGTCGCAGGTCCTTCTGCGGAGGGTATTCCAACCGCACCTTTTGTAGGAATATGTGACCGTCACCAGTCTCTTCCCATAGGCGGCTGGTTACAATTGTATGCCGACCAGTGGGGGGCGACACCGATGGACACCTGGGTCTTGAACACAGTCTGTCACGGTCTCACCCTAGACTTCCTCTCAGACCCTCCACGGACATTTGTCAATTGCCAATTCCTCAAGTCAGCTCACAAACGTCAGCTAATGCAGGCAGAGATCAGGCATCTGCAGGACATAGCGGCCATTGAGCAGGTTCTGGTGGGCCAGGAGCAGAAGGGATTCTACTCCATCCTTTTCATGGTCCCAAAGTCCTCGGGAGGGGTGAGAGCAATACTGGCCCTCAAGAAACTCAACCTTCATCTAGCGTACAAGCGCTTCAAGATGCAATCACTTCAGACCATCTTGGGTTGCATCAGGCAGGGTGACTTCCTGATGTCAATCGATCTGAAGGAGGCGTACCTGCACATTCCACTTCATCCAGCGCATTGCAAGTTTCTGAGGTTTCAATTTGCAGGCCAGCATTAGCAGTACAAGGCTCTTCCCTTCGGCCTATCATCGGTCCCCAGGACGTTTACGAGCTGGCCACTGTGGCTGCACATCTCTGATCTCGTCCAGCGAGACTCGTTTGTTATCTGGATGACATCCTGTTAATGTCATTATCCAGGGAACAGGCGTGTTGGGATCTCAGCGTTACCATCCACATCACGAACTACACGGATTCTCTGTCAATCTGGAAAAGAGCCACCTGAAGCCAACCTCCAGAATCTAGCATCTGGGCACAGTGATCGACTCCAAGACCTGCAAAGTGTTCCTCACACAGGAGCAAATGGACAGCATCACATTCCTTGTGAATCAGATCCGGAGGTCCAAGTCAGCACCTCTCGTCAATCTATCCCAGCTGCTGATCTCGTGCATTGCAGCAGTTCCTGGGCATGGCTGATTGCACGGGATCTTCAGTGGTTCCTTCTCCCATTTCAGTGACGCAAGGCCAGCAACTCCAAGAGGGTGATCAGCATTTCTCCACAGGTGATCTGGTCGCTCTGGTGGTGGCAGTGCGCAGCTCTGAAGAGGGGGTCCCTTTTCAAAGAACCAGAATGCCTGATCATAACAATGGACTCCAGTTTATATGGCTGGGGTGCCCATCTGCAGACTCACGTGGTGCAGGGCAGATGGTTGCAGGCGGAGCTTGCCCACAACATAAATTGGCTGGAGCTCAGAGCTGCCAGGCTAGCCCTGCACCACTTCCATCACTTCATTGAAGAATCCCACATCTTAATACTGATGAACAACATCACCACCAAGGCCTACGTCAACCACCAGGGCAGGACTCGATCGAGAGCCCTGATGTGGGAGGCGGAATCCCTAGAGTGATGGGCAGAGCACCACCTCGAATCATTGAGAGCGGACCACATCTCGGGGGAGGAGAATGTGATAGTGGACTGGCTAGACAGAACGACCATCAACAACTCGGAATGGTGGCTTCATCCGTCTCTGTCTCACCAATTGACCCAGAGGTTCGGCCTTCTGATGGTAGACCTATTCGCCAGTCCAGTAAACACTCCCCTTCCCCGGTTCTACTCAAGATTCCAATGTTCCAGTGCAGAAGGGACGGATGCTCTTCGATGCTGCTAGCCTCCCGGCCTATTATAGCCTTTCCTCCTCTCTCCCTGATACCTCAGGTGATCAGTAAGAACTTGTTGGAGGGCGCCAAAGTACTACTAGTCACCCCGCACTGGCAAAGGAGGTCCTGGTTCTCCAACTTTGTCAGCCAGTCAGTGTCCAAGCACTGGTGCATACATCAGGAGCAAATTTCCCTCAAGAATAATTACACATCTGGAAGATCCTCCTTGTGTGTCAATAAACGGTTCCACATTTAAAATTACTGTATAAAAAGTGTTATAAAGTGTTATAAAGTGTTATTACTGTATAAAAAGTGTTATAAAGTTATAAATTTTGGGTAAGAAAATCAGAGTAAGATTTATAATTATGTAATTGTACTATTTCAGTGAAGCCTAAAGAAATATATATATATATATATATATATATATAAACAGTAGCTTTTTTTGTATTCTACTTTTCTGTAATATTCCCTAGATAGTGAGAACTTGTCTGAAACTTCCCAGTATGTTACAGAGGACAGCTTGAACTGAACTTTTATTATAACATCAGAACTGAAGCCTTTTTGCAACTGTTTATTGTCTCTGGCAGCAAGACTGATGCTCCACCTCTTGGATTTAATTCGGGTACCTTTTCCTAACATGTTTCCTTCATTATAAAGAAAAGCTCATGTTTCTAAAAAAAACAGTATTAAATGAAAATGGTATGTTTAAATGCTGTGTTTAAAGGAGACTTTAATTTCTAATAGCTTCAATCTTTTGCTCTTTGGGTAGATTTAAATATAATTTATTGGGAAAACATCTATTCTTTTAGATACATTAGATATAATTCCTAAAACAATGTAGATAATGTGTATTTATAACCAACACTTTGATTTGAAAATGAGGTCCTTCATTCTTTTAGTGGATTTCAGTGGCTAGTCTTAATATATCAATATATGATAATATATTTGTTTTAGGACATTCCTATTTAGAATAGGCACATTCAAAGTATAATGATTAAAAAGACTGAATGAGAAGATAGAGTTGCCAATCAATACCACTTCCTTGCTCCTTCCTTTTCCATTACATAAAGAAATGGAAACAAAACTGAAGTTGCAGGTATGATTTCTGATCTTCCAGAATGTCAAAACGCTCATGAAAACACAATAATATGATTTAGGCAGGGCTATCCCTCAGAATGTGGTTTTAAAAAGTTAAGATTGTAGCCATGATCATGCAATGAAAGCTTTGCCTGTTTTTTACACATATGTTTGTATGTATGTATATGTATGTATGTGTATGTATGTACACACACACACACACACACACATACACACACACACACACTGTGCTCTGGGGACACCCCTTCGGATCACTTGCTAAATTTCTCACTTTCTATCACATGGGCAGCAATCCAGTCTGAAGCAATTTATAGTAGTTTGAATTAAGAAAAACTCAACATATTCCCTGGCCATTGAATTGTCAAGCTTTTGATTAAGGAGAGGGATAAATTACTTATTAATAATGTTGATGCTAACTTATGCCATTTATTTATCTGTTAAGCCAAGAGGAAGATACAACAAGAAGAAAAATGAACACAATTTTTTGGTTTGTGTGTGTATGTGTGTCTTTGAGTAAAAGTTGATTCCTGCCTGGACAGATCCCTACAATTTTCTTGGCAAGGATTAGTGGAAGTGGTTTGCTCTTCCTTTGTTCTTTCTAAGGCCAACAAAGAGTGACTAACCCAAAGCCAAAGAACTCATGATCTCCCAGTTTCTAGACTGGTGCTTTAACCACTATACCAAACTGGCCCCCTCAGTGCAAATATGCATCAGCAAAATATTAGTTTATTTTCTGAAAAGTAATTACTTTTTTAAAAATAGTAAGCTAAAGAAGACAAGGCATGAAGTAAGGAAAAGGAAAAGGCAACCTAGTTTAAATACTGACCTCCACTTTCCATCATGGCTTTGATGAGTTATGACTTTCACAGAGTGTTTATGTATCAAATCATGTGCAGCATTCCCTGCTAATTATAAGGACAGCACTGGCCATTTTTGCTATGTTTTAATGAGAAGAATCAATCAAGAAGAAAAGTCAATGCCCACTTTTACCCCATAAATACCCCAGGATCTCTAGAAATTGGGTTGCAAAATAACATTCACCAGCTGATCTCCACCATTGATCTCACCAGCTAGGAGGTCTGTGTAATGTATTTATACACACATACAGTTGTGTGTTGGTCACATCCTATCAACGTGATCATAGGCTAATGAACTTCTCTGGCATGATAACATCTCTGGGGTGGTTCCAAAGATAAATAGTTGCAGTTAGTTTATATTAAAATATCCAGGTCAAGTTAATAATTTGAATTAATTCACACTGAATTTAATGGCACATAAAAACAAGTTCACTGGTTTGGAATAAACCTTTTATATGTAAATTGCATTTATATAGTAATTATGTACTGCATAGCATTCATCTTAAAATAACAATATCATTTTCAGAGCACTAAAAGGGCTTTAGGATTTAATTCAGTCATTGCTGTGCACATAGATAGTGTAAAGTTCACAAGACAACTGGTTACCCTTTAATCTGCATATTCAGTTGTGCAGTCTGTCCTTTCTCATCAGCTGAAGGTCACTTTCTTGCTATATCAGCATTATCGTCCAGCATTGTCTTTTGGGAAAACATTTTCTGTTCCTCATTAAGCTGGAAACAATTTGTTATGAAATGCATCATGGATAGTACAAAATGGTAATATTCATAAGCCTCTCAAGTATTGGTATTTACAAAACCGAATGAAGCTTATTGATGTCTTTCATAAATAATTAGAATAAAAGTAATTAAAATCAATAGTAATATATATTTATTAATTTAATACCTTTAGATTTGCTTTTCTGCTACAAAATGATGGCCAAGATGACTAGCAATAATAAAATTATAATACCAATAGCACTTACTTATATACCACTTCATAGTGCTTTTGCAGCCCTCTCTAAGCAGTTTACAGAGTCAGCATATTGCCCCCAACAATCTGGGTCCTCATTTTACTCACTTCGGAAGGATGGAAGGCTGAGTCAACCTCGATCCTGGTGAGACTCGAACTGGCAAATTGCAGGCAGCTGGCAGTCAGCAGAAGTAGCCTGCAGTACTGCACTCTAGCCACTGCGCCATTCTTGGCTCTTCCTTTAAGGTTATTATAAGGTTATTATAACTTTGTATTTTTAAAAACCTGAAAGCAATTATTTTAAAAAGTAGTAAAGCAGACATATTAGTGGCTAATGTTTATTTCAAAATAAACATTTCAAAATAAACATTGGTATGAATAAAACGTTTTTTTCTGTTAGAAAAATAATGATATTTTTTGTTTGGCTTGGCAATTTTTTTTATTCATAGAAAGGGAAGAACAATCAAGCATCTTCTAGTTGGAAGAACAATTTTGTATCTTTCAATTGATAAAAAGGCAGAAATCTGACTTCATAATTCTGCTGTTTTATGGATCCCTTTGAATCATTTGCGTTGTTTATCAGGTTTAGAGGTTAAAATCTACATCTTTTTAAAAAATATCTCTGGATGTGTAATTTATTAATTTAATTTTGCTTATTTCAACAATTTATGTGGATGCCCATATTACTGTTTTCACTTTGGGTGTCTGACAATAAATTAAACTAGAAGGTAGCTAATTAACTCTAAATAAACAAGAAATTTCAACAATTATCAATATATTGGTTAGTATATAAAGGTCCAAGTAACTCCTTTCCTCTTGCAGTCAAGCCCCTAATAACCTGATCCAAATGTGAATAATCAGCCCTTTGGCGCCTTATGAAAAGCCAATAAAGTTCATTCTGATCATTCTGATCTCGCAAGGGCTCCAAAGGATAAACACTACAACAGAAAAAAATATTAACAACTCTTATTTCATTATTTAAAGGATACATTTCCAAAGAGGAGTTAGCTTTTACACTGAGAACAATTACAAGGAATTATATTATCTCTTACAAGAGCCTTAGGACGACTTTAAATTGTGAAGTTCCAAGCCCATGCATTTAAAGGGAACCAGGCTAGAAAAGATAGACATGAAGCTATGTCACATGGTAGCAATCTGCAAAAATTATAACAAATCATAAAAATAGAAATAATTGAAATAAGAATAGAAATGGAATAGAATAGAATAGAAAAGAAATTTCTAAGGATATGTAGTATCCTAGAACAGGGCTGTCAAAGTTCCAGCCTGTGGGCCGATGTATCATGCACTGGCCACGCCCACACCCAGTTTAGCGAAGTGGAAAAAAGTCCTGATACATCATGTGATGCTGCTGTGACGACATGAGTTTGACACCCCTGCAGTAGAAGCTAGTTATTAGTTCTATAACTTGGTGTTTTTTTTTTATGACACTAGATAATACTGTCTGTCTAATAAACCCCTCTGCACCTAATCTTTGTTTTCTAAAATAAGTAACTTAACATGCCTTTCCTGTTTACTTTTTCAGGTTGTGTGGAGGAAACTTGGAGATGCTGCAGGCTCGTGTCCTGGAATTAGACAGCACTTGTCTGGAAGCCAGTACAAAGGGCCAATGTGAATGGCTGTCAAAACAAGGAAGGATTCCAAGTATCAGTGGACATTGCAGCAACCCTTTTAGTAGTAATGGGACAATGCCAAACACTTTCTAGGCCACTACTGGAAAATAGAAGTCTCTTCTTCATAGACGTTTGTGTGATGTATCCAGATCTGCAACTAATATACTCCATTCTGCTTTTGCCACAAGCATTTTCAATACACACACACACACACACACACACACACACACAGAGAGAGAGAGAGAGAGAGAGAGAAAGGGAGGGAGGGAGGAAGAGAGAGAGAGAGAGAGAACAATCATCAAGGTTGTTCACATTAATCCAGATGGAAAACTCAGAGAAAGTTCTTTCGTAAAAAGAAAAGAAAAAAAAAAGAAATCAAGAGATTCCAATGAATTATGCTCTTGGTCTTCACAGTTTCAAAAAAAAAAAGAATTCTCTATATTTCATTGTATGAAATATTGACTAATGGTGAATAGCCAACTGGCTGATGTTGGGATGTTAGGATTATTGCTAAATGCCCCAAACCTTCAAGTCTCAAAAGAGCCAATAGTGTAGCAAGAGAAAAACTACATGTATAAGCACTAAAATTGTGATGCCTCATTGCTCTAAAAACATAGACCAAGAATCACTTTATTCTTATTTACTTTGGTGATTGGATTCTAAAGAACTGATTTTTCTCTTATTAAAAGAAATATTCCCTCTATTCCCCAAGCCTGAGGCACTGTTAGTAACCGGGCATCAAAATCATGTGCTGCTCTTTCAGGGATGAAATAGATCCTTGAGCCAGACTGAAGACAGGGTACCTGTAGTAATGCTCTGGAGACATGGTGCCTGGGTAGCTGCAATTGTGTCCATGGCTAAATTTTGATTGGAGATCCACACATATACATCAAGGAGAATGCTGGAAGGGAGGGACTCTTTCCTGAGCTGTGGAGTGAACACCACATCTATTTTTATTCTTTTTTAACAGATAAGATAGGGGAATGCTGATATCTAAAGAGAAAACAAAAAAGCTCAGATATCAAACTTGTGGGCTTTTACTTTTAACACACACACAAACCCACACAAAAAAACTTGAAAAGGGGAAAGTTGTGCTCTGGGAATATGGAGCTGCATGCTGTTTCTAATCAATTTGAATTAGAGACTGATGGAAACGGGATGGATATTCATGATTGGCAGACAAGAATGGATGGATACTGTGAAAATGGCAAACAAGGCTAAGAAACAATACACCAAGAAAGATTGAATGCTAATGATAGGAGTAGCTGTGGGGGTGATAATTATAGATTGAGAGGTAAAGCAGAAAAAATAGACACCATCACCAGAATGAAGGGCACTCATTTCCAGAGAAGTCACAAATAATTGGAAAAAACGTTACAGATATAGTTTTCTCATCTCTCTGTTATAAATTCAATATTAAATTGAAAGTGAAGAGTCTTGGAATGAGACTTCAGCTGAAATCGTGACTACATTAAAGAGAATAACAAAGACAAGTCATTTAAGGAAAGGAAATCATTAAAAGTTACTCCAAAAGTTTAAATGATGGCCATGTCGTTGACTTATGACCTTCAGTAACAGTTTCGCAAATAGCATGCATTCCCTTCCTTGGCCACTACTTTTTGTCTGAAAACCAACAGTTTATATAACCAACACAATTTTTGCTGGGTATCAAAAATAAGTTAAGTGTATCACGAATTGAACAGGACTTTACACAAAGCAAACTCTTATCTGTCGGTAATACTTTCACTTCGGATGAACAATGTTTGTGTATTTTTCAGAGCAGATGAAACAATAAGGTGAATTAGAAAGAGGAAAGGAGATTTGCTTCTGGAAAAGTGGATCAGAAAATAGTGTGAAATTGGGTAGTGCTAAGAAAATATTTCAGGGAGCTCCTGAGAGTAAAACCTGGGCTAATCTTAGAGACAAATGACAAACCCATCATGACTATGACGGATGCTGAAATAATCTCACTTCCAAAAATCTGGCACTCAAAACTGAAGGCTGATATACAAAATATTCCATCGCTTTAAGGATAAGGCAGGAAAAAAAGAATAATATTTTGACTCCGATAAATTAATTTAAAGACTGAGGACTGAACACTGAGGACTGAACACTGAAATCCATACTGTGGAACAGTAGCATAATAATCATAGAATTAAAAGGTGCTTATGAGACCACTGATTCTAACCCTTATTCTGTATAGGGATTATATTAAGGAAGCTTTTGTTTTGTTGATATTCAACTGGAATCTATTACCCCCATAACATAATCCTTTTTAATATCTTATGATGATAATGACATATATATATATATATATATATATATATATATATATATATATATATATATATATATATATATATATATATATATATATATATATATATGTATATATATATATATATATATATATATATGCAATATTGTTGAAAAACATTATCATGAAAATTTTTGTGATATCAAGTTATGTATAAAAAATGTTGAAAACATGGGTCTAGGACTAGACTCTGTGGCATCCCATTGGATTTTTTAAAAATGTGGGCCATTAATGAATTAACTCTTTGAACACAGTTTTAAAGTAGTTGTGGATCACTTAATAAACACAATATTAAATCCCATATTTGATAATTATAATACCATAGAATCCATTGTCAGTTGCTTTCTTGAAGTCAAGAAATACTTGCCTAGCATTTTCATTAGTCTGGTAAGGCTTTTTCCTGACAAATTACTGTTCATCAGCATTTGAAGACTTAAGATTCTACTGTGACTTGAGGAGCAATTGCCTCTTGATCCCTTTTCTTTTGATCCTGTGTACCATGCAGAGAACTAGACTTAGCGCAGTTCAAATTCCTGTCATGTCCAGCTACTCAGAATATTGATAAGTATTAGAGTCTTTTGTGGAACCTATGGTCTTTGACACAAATCCACATCATATTTGCTATGGAGACAATGAGCAGCCAAAAGGCCTCTTCTCTACAGAGAGCGTACAGGATGTAAATGTAAGTATAACCTAACTGTACATTGCACCACAAGTATAGTTCAGGATAGACTGCTGGATTCTAGAGATCCTATGAATCCAAGTGTTCTGGATGTGACAATTATGCTTCCAGTTTTTGTGAGTTCCTTTAGATAAGACACGAATAAAACTCTATTTGGGGGCTGAAGGTTGCTACACTATTTAATCATCGGACTAGAAGACCTCTGATAGACATAATTAAGATTAATTTTAGGTTGGATCCTGGATAATTTGAACCAAAGTATAGCCCACTCCTCTCTTTCCTGACTCATTTCTTATCTGATTATACTAATTTCCTATGTAGTAATTGTGCTCCAGTGCAATTGACGCTACAGCTGACCTTTAGGGTGGTGCTCAACTCCTGCCATATGATGTCATTTTTGTTCCTTGTAGAAATTTTGTGAAGTACCTGAAAATAATTAGCTACATTTGGTGCTCCTTATTTCATGAAATTGATTTCAGTAGCAGTGCTGTTGCAGTTGCACAGTTCTGCACCGAGCCCATACGTCATCACCCTGAAATGGCTCATCATAGTCTGTTGTTCAACAAATCCCTTTCCAATTGCTTGTTTGCAGATGTGGGTTTTAGGGTTGTGCTACTATAGATATTAAACATTTGAAATCTTTAATCCAATCCTATCTTCTAAATGCCAGGGAGCTAGGTTCTTCAGTTTTATAAGATAATACTTGATTTCACAAATGTGTATGGCTAACAGAATAACACTATATTTATTTGGTGTTCAGGAAAACGTTTCTTGCAGAGGTTCACTTCATTTTAGAGGAAATGTTGAGGATTCTTGAAAGCATGTCCTTCATTAATCTGAGGTTGAAAATGCTTTTTCATTTTGCTTGAGTTTTTGGACATAGATGGGCTCACATTAAAATTTCCCTCCTATTCCCTCCACTGTATAATATTAGATTCTGTGTATTAAAATGTCTGATAGCTATTTTGTGTATATATAAAAATGCAGTAATATTTGTATGAATGTGCAACAGGCTTGTGATAAAATGCTGTTGCTTTGACTTTTTAATCATACCTGAGTATTTAACGCAACAATAGGAATGCAACAATTCCCAAGATTGGGATGATTAAAAGGGTTTAATTGAAAATTGATATTGTCCTGTTTGTTTTCCTTTTTTCTTTTTTCCCGCTATTATGTTGGTGAGTATTAGATGGCTCCAGCACTAATATACTGCAGCCTTTTATCCTATAATAGAGTGGCATTAATCAGCTCCCTTTTTTCCAGGAAAAAAAGGTTATCAAAAATGTGCTTTAGTAATTCAATCAGATTTTTTTTTAATGTCATGCTAGGTAACACAGTTGTTTCATTATTTATATTACAATTGTTGTATTCCTATTATTACATGAGAACAGCGAAAGCAAGAGACCCTCAAAGAATTTGTGCCCGCGGTCAAGGACTAGATCCAAAGAACGACTCTAGAGAAGTTTTAAGTATTTTTCTGGATCAATGGGATATTAAACTATTTTTCATTGAATAGCAGTCTCTTTTACTAATGCTGTATCACAAAGTGTTTAAATATTCCACAGTCTAATAAACGGATTGCAACTGGCTATTATTCAAGGAAGAAATGTCTAAGCTGTTCTTTTCCCTGGTTGAGGGTTGGGAACAACTTTTGTTGTTTGATAGATCTTAGCCAAGTTCTGCAGGAGATAATTTGAGCGATGTTGGCCTTTTGACATAAGTATGTAAATTTTGATACTGTACTAAAATTATTTTTTTACAATTCATCATATAATGGGGATACCAAACATATGTGTTCATTTTAGCAATGGTAATAAAATATTTAATCTCAAAATCAATTGCCTGATTTATTCTGAGGTTATGGTGGGTTCTTTTGCACTGCGCCTTTAAGCTGCTCCCATTTTATGCAGTTGGCTGGAGTCTAAGGTACTTTAGCAATAGCAATAACACTTAGACTTATGTACGGCTTCACAGGACTTTAGAGACTTTTAAGAAAGTTTTCTTTGGGATGCTGGATATTTAGTCCAGCCTAGAGGCTACTGTGGGTCTTCCATTACATTTCTTTTTGTAGCCCTTGGTGAGTTGTGGAGGACAACCCCATGCCAGTCCTCTAGAATTTCAGATTAGAAAATAAAGCATTGATTTTTAAATTAGGAAGCAGTGGGTTTCCTTCTTGACTCTGGATCTCACAGAAGCAAAGATCAACCATGCTTGAGTTACAGCATGAATCTCAAACTCAAATTATCATAAAGATCACATGAAGTTCATTAGCCTGAGGTTACAACACTGAAGTCTTTTCATTGACTCTTGTAAAATGAGTCACAACTGAACGAGAGTATAATGATATGCCATTCAACAACTTTATTAGACTGGAAAAAAGTAACTCCAAAATTACTGCAAACCTGCCACTTATGTTTGCTTAGTTATCTGGTAGCAATTTTTGTTAACCAGAACAATATTTGGCTTGATGGCTATTGATAACAACATTATGATTGACCTTCGGGGCATTGCACCAAGTTTCTGAATATGAGACTCATTAAGTTGGGCTCCAGGGATAAGTTGGGATTGTTGCTGTTAGACCACCCTTCCTGCTGTATAACAACTTCCCTGCATGAGCATCTTGACTCCCATTTATGGGTTTGCAGTGGAGTCTGGGGGACTTAGGATTTTGGAGGACTTCAGTCTCTGTTCCCTAGGAATGGGTCTTCAATAGCTTGGGAGTTCATGGCTACTATGACACCCAGGGGCTTATCCCAGGTCATCCAGAGCCCAGTGTGGGACAATGGCTGTGTGACTTTAACTTGGAGAAGCTTTTGGTGTCTTCCTTGTCATGATCACATTATGCACTGACTTCTATGGGATTCTCTAGTGCCCTGGTGTCAAACTCGATTGCACCACATGATGTATAATGATGTATCAGAATGTTTATTGCCTTTATGGAGCCAGGATGGATGTGGCCTGTGTGTGACACATCCGGCTTGCAGGCCACCAGTTTGACATCCCTGCTCTAGTGTCACTAAGGTTGGACCTATTAGATCAGCCCACCCACAGCGATTGATGGACAAGAATAGTTTTCAGAAGGTGCTGTGGGCTGATCCCATTGCTCTGCTACATAGTCCATTCAACCCTAACCCTCAGATGCCACTTGAAATAAGGGGGCAGCTAAGGCATTGGATCAGGTTGTGCACATGATTCTCTCCGCTCTTGTGGATTTCATCACTCCCTATGGTTCATGGATGAACTGAGGTAGATGAAATGGAAGAACAAAAATCTCTAGCATCAGTGGTGCACAACCAGGAATGAAATTAACCAAACAGGAGTTAAAGCCACCATTAAGGCTAAAGGTTCCCCCGCACACATGTGCTAGTTATTTCCGACTCTAGGCGCAGTGCTCATCTCTGTTTCTAAGCCGAAGAGCAAGCATTGTCCAAAGACGTCTCCGTGGACATGTGGCCGGCATGACTAAATGCTGAAGGTGCACAGAGTGCTGTTACCTTCCCACCAAGGTGGTCCCTATTTTTCTACTTGTATTTTTTTACCTTCTTTCGAATTGCTAGGTTGGCAGAAGCTGGGTCAAGTAACGGGAGCTCACTCCATTACATGGCACTAGGAATTCAAACCGCTGAACTGCCGACCTGATTGACAAGCTCAGTGTCTTAGCCACTGAGGCACCACGTCTCTACCATTAAGGCTACCATGTGGCAATAAAGATGGCAAAGCAGCAGCACATCACCCTCATCTACAGATTGCTACCACCACCACTTCCAGCTCCGATTCAGATGACATGAGCTCTCTTGGATGAAACGGATTATTAGGATCCTTTTCAGTCAGGATTCAGATTTGAGTATGGGTTGGAAAGGGAATTGGTTGTGCTTTTAGAGGGATGATCTCTGGCATGAGCAGGATTGGGAAAGTGTATCCTTCTTGTCCCAACTTGACATTACAATAGCATCAACCAATCCTTCTGGATCAGCTCACAGAATTGGGAGTGGGAAGAATGATGTTATGCTGGTTCACCTTTTTTTGTGTTTGAAGGGAGCAGCATGTGCGAGGCAGGATGGCCGCTGGTTTCCTTTGCTCCGTCTGGTGGAGCAAAAAAACGCCGAAATAAACCGGCGTTCTGGATCGGAGCCTTACAAAACAGGGTCCCTGCAACGGAGCGAGATCCTGGGGAGCTGAACAAACAATCTTTCGGAGGGTCGACGCTCCCAAACGTCCTCTGTCCCACACGGCAGCCCGGAGTGTGCTTTGCAGCGCTCGTTTAGGCTGGCGGAATGGCGGCGCTGCGCTAAAGGCTTTGCTTCGGCGTTTTTAAGCCTTAGGCGTTTTAGTCACCTACAAGCAGCTTTGGACCAGCGTTTTACGATCTTTTATGGTCCTAGCTTTAGCCCTATTTCCTTTGCTGATTGGGAGGACCCTGGTGCTTAGTTGTCTCCGGAGGACTATTGTTATTCAAAGGAGGTGGGTGATTCGAACGATGCTGGAGGAGGCAAGGCAGCTGGTTTCTCCCGGCTGCTGTAGTCTCTTTAGGCGCCCCCCCTCCCTTTCTACTCTGGTGGATTATATTACTGGATGTTTTTGGCGTTTTTCGACATCTTTGGCCCTGTTTTCCTTGGAATCTCTTTAGACTCTGTTGCTGACTTTATAGAGGGGTAGTTGGTTTGATATGGGGCTATATAAGACCTGGCAGCTGGCCTTGCGGCCATTACCACAACCCCTTAATCTATCCCCTAGGCCTTTTTTACAGCACGGCCTCTCCTTTTCTCCCTGGCCCTCAGTTCGCTCTTACTTATACGGGACTTTACCATATGGTTCCTTACTCACGGCTACTGGACATTGGACATTGGACTCACGATCTAGTCCTGGTTGGTACGATCATTGCCGCCCGTTGTTGTTAAGAGACTCCATCTTAGCCCCTTTGGAGCTTCTATCCCAATACAATCTATACCATCTTTACCAGCTATCACGCAAGAAGAGAGAAGACAAAATCTTTCTCCCTCTTTATATTTCTGCGAACCCACCTGACTGGACTTTATGCGAACCCATCTACAATCCAATCCTAATTTAAGAGCTGCACATTATTTTTTATTCTTTTAACAAATTCTTCCTTTTTTCTTCTCTCTTCTTCTTTCTGTCTTAGTATGGGATATGCTTGTGTTATGCCTGTTTGAGTGAATGTTCCCACTTTTATTGTAATTATTGCTGTATTTTTGTTTTGTTTTTAACTATTACGTGGGGATTGTTTGGGTGAGTGAATGAATATGTATGACTCGGAGGGCCTGCTGGGGAATGCGGGGGCCACTGAGGTGGCTGGGGGGATTACTGCTACGGGAGTGGGTCGGAGCATTATGGTCACTACAGGGAAAGGCAGATACGGCGGGGACTTTAGGGCTGGCCATTACCGGGGAAGGAGGGTTCGCTATATTACAGAGATCCCTCGTTCCGGCCCTATGAGTCCCACTCCAAGGCCAGATGGCGCGAGTAATCAGGACCCTGGTCTCAGGCTGCTGTTGCTAAATGCCAGGTCTGTTGTTCACAAGGCTCCCCTCGTCCGGGACTTAATTTCTGACGAGAGGGCAGACCTGGCATGTATTACTGAAACCTGGCTGGGCACAGAAGGAGGAGTCCCCCTTGTAGAGATGTGCCCAGAAGGATTTCAGGTGCTTCATCAGCCGAGAGCCCAGGGAAGGGGTGGCGGTGTGGCTATTGTTATCCGGGAGTCTCTAGTACCTCGTAGGGTCCCTGCTCCAGAGCTTGTCGGGTGTGAGACTCTGCTGGTGAAGTTGGACCTCAAGGGTCAAGTGGGTCTGCTGCTAACGTACCTGCCTCCCAACTGCGTTGCAGCAGCCCTCCCCTCGCTCCTCGAGTCAGTAGCCGAGCTGGCAATTGAGTTCCCCAGGCTTATGGTTCTGGGGGACTTCAATTTGCCATCGCTCGGT
The DNA here is from genome assembly GCF_051295495.1 of Thamnophis sirtalis. Taxonomy (NCBI): domain Eukaryota; kingdom Metazoa; phylum Chordata; class Lepidosauria; order Squamata; family Natricidae; genus Thamnophis; species Thamnophis sirtalis. The sequence continues at coordinate 31,366,176 of NW_028261386.1, read as the reverse complement.
GAACACTCTGATGGGGCGCAGGAGTTCATGGCTTCCATGACAGCCATGGGCTTGACCCAGGTAATTCGGGGCCCAACCCACTCAGCGGGTCACATGCTCGACCTCGTATTTCTCTCGGAGCAGTGGATGTGTGATCTTGGTCTGAGGGGTAATGAGACCATACCCCTGTCGTGGTCAGACCACTGCCTACTGAGGCTTGACTTCCGGAGGCCAAACCCCCACCGTAGGGAGGAGGAACCGACCAGGTGGTTCCGCCCCAGGCGACTGATGGACCCTTTGAGGTTCCAGACGGAGCTTGGGGTTATTCCTGATACCCTCGCCCACAGTTCGGCGGAGACTCTGGCTGCTGCCTGGTACTCGGCGGCATCGGAGTCTCTTGACCGGATTGCGCCACTACGGCCCCTCCGGGTCAGTGGATCCCGGAGACCTCCTTGGTTCACCGAGGAGCTCCGGGAGAAGAAGCGCCGGAGGAGACGCCTAGAGCACTTGTGGAGGTCCGATAAGTCCGAGTCGAACCGAGCACTCCTAACAACTTGCACCAAGGAGTACATCAGGGCACTTAGGGCAGCAAAAAGATCTCATATTGCCACCTTGGTTGCGTCCGCTGAGTCCCGCCCAGCCGCCCTGTTTAGGATAACCCGTTCCCTCCTAAATAGGAGGGATACGGGGGAACCCTTGCAGGGTAGAGCTGAGGATTATGCCCAATTCTTAGCGGACAAAGTTGCTCGGTTTCGGTCGGACTTGGACTCCACCGCTGCAGATCCAGCCGGGACACAAGAGAATCACTTGGCAAACCATCTCTGGGTTGAGTTTCAGGATGTTGCCTCTGGGGATGTGGACAAGGCCATTCGAGCTGTGAGTGCCTCCACCTGTATTCTGGACCCGTGTCCCTCCTGGCTGGTTGCCAACAGCAGTGAGGTGATACATGGCTGGATCCAGGCGGTCGTAACCGCCTCCCTTCGGGAGGGGCACTTCCCCGCCGCACTTAAAACGGCGGTGGTGAGACCCCTCCTGAAGAAACCATCCTTGGATCCAGCCATTTTAAATAACTACCGTCCTGTCTCCAACCTTCCCTTTGTTGGGAAGGTTGTTGAGAAGGTGGTGGCCTTCCAGCTTCAACGGGCCTTGGAGGAAGCTAGCTACCTTGACCCCTTCCAGTCCGGCTTCAGACCCGGTTACAGCACAGAAACCGCTTTGGTCGCATTGACCGATGATCTCTGGAGGGCCAGAGATGGAGGCCATGCGTCCATCCTGGTTCTCCTTGACCTCTCGGCGGCTTTCGATACCATCGACCATGGTATCCTTCTGCGACGACTGCGGGAGGTGGGGTGGGAGGTACTGTCTTGCAGTGGTTCTCCTCCTACCTCTCGGACAGGTCACAGTCGGTGTTGGTCGGGGGGCAGAGATTGTCCCTGAGGCCCCTAAAATATGGGGTGCCGCAGGGTTTGGTCTTATCCCCCCTACTATTTAACATATACATGAAACCGCTGGGTGAGATCATTCGGAGGCACGGGATAAAATACCATCAATATGCGGACGATACGCAATTGTATCTGTCCGCCCCGTGCCAACTCAATGAAGTGGTGGACATGATGAACCAGGGTCTTGAGGCCGTTAAGAACTGGATGAGCGCTAACAAACTGGTACTCAACCCGGACAAGACCGAGTGGCTGTTGTGTTTCCCTCCCAATAATTTGGCTAATGTTCCATCGATCAGGCTGGGGGGTCAAAATTTATACCCCTCAGATAGGGTTCGTAACTTAGGAGTCCTCCTGGATCCACAGCTGACTCTCGACCATCATCTGTCGGCTGTGACCAGGGGGGCATTTGCCCAGGTTCGCCTGGTCCGCCAGTTACGACCCTACCTGAATCGGGAGGCTCTCACAACAGTCACTCGAGCCCTTGTGATCTCTAGGCTGGAATACTGCAATGTGCTCTACATGGGGCTGCCCCTGAAGTGCATCCGGCGACTGCAGTTAGTTCAGAATGCGGCCGTGCGAGTGATAGTGGGCGCACCTCGGTTCGCCCACATAACACCCATCCTCCGCGAGCTGCACTGGCTACCTGTTGATCTCCGGGTGCGCTTCAGGGTGCTGTTGACCATCTTTAAAGCCCTTCATGGTAGTGGATCTGAGTACTTGAGAGACCGCCTTCTGCCGATTACCTCCCTCCGACTGATAAGATCGCACAGACTGGGCCTCCTCCGAATTCCATCCGCCAGTCAATGTCGACTGGCGACTACACGGAGGAGAGCCTTTTCTGTTGCAGCTCCGACCCTGTGGAACGATCTCCCCGTCGAGATACGCACCCTCACCACCGTCCAGGCCTTCCGCGCAGCCCTCAAGACCTGGCTATCCCAACAGGCCTGGGGATAAGCCTCTAATTTGCCCCACCCGAGTGTTGAATGTTGAATGCAAGTTGTGTTTTTATTATTTTATTTTGCTCACATATTGTTTATTTTGAATTGCACCCCCTCCCTAATGATTGTAAGCCGCCCTGAGTCCCCTCAGGGAAAAGGGCGGCCTATAAATCCTAATAAAATACTAAAAAAAAATAATACTAAAATTTCAGTTGGTAATGATTGGGGAGGAGAGGTCATGCCCACAGCCCCTGCTATGTTAAGTGGAGCAAGGTCTGTTGCGCTCTCCTTTCTTTTTAACATCTACATGGAGCCATTTAGTGAGATATCCCAGAGTCTACAGACTCTGAGGAACTGGATGGGAAATAACAGGCTTCAGATGAATTCTGGCAAGATTGAGTGTATGTGGATTTTGGAAACTACTGGTTCTAGGACTATGCTATCTTTGGTGCTGGATGGCATCACATTGACACAGACAGACCGAATGCACAATCTTAGGTTCCTTCTAGACTCATTATTCCTTCTTGAAGATTAGGTGCAGTTGTGGCTTCTAACCTTGAAGAGTATTCCAATGCTTCAACTAATGCAAGGGGGGAGGAACATGCCTGCCACTAAATGACGATGATAAGGGTGGACAGATGCATCTTCAGCTCAATTAGTGCCAACATGACACACAAATTTCACAAATAGGATATTAGTTTGTGCCAATACAAGGTGGAAACTTCGATTTGATTATGGTTTAGAAAAATCCAAAGTCTGTTGGCTTTGGCTATGACTGCAGATGAGAAGAAAGCTGAATCATGTTGAGGTGTCCTTCAAGAATGATTAAACAGCTATTCTCCAAACAGCTATTCTGAATTTAGGGCACAGATAGATAGGGTCCATGTCTTACCCATCTCATTGGTCTATCACAGATGGAAAGCAGCCATTCTGGGGAAGAAACTGGACCAGAATGGACAGCAACTGCCAGGAAGAGGGTAGAACTGGTCCATAATACAGTTCATGATCTGCGACAGTTACTAGGTAGTGAGCAAGGAACAGCCTAAAGGGAGAATTCTGTAGAGAATTAGCTATTCAGCCTCAAATGACCCTTGTTTCTGCCATTTGGACAAGGATCCTGTTTCCTCATTTTTATATTAGCATGCCTCTTACTCCTCGGCGGCATCTCCATGTGCCGGAACCTAGAAGACCAACAGTTGATGGCTCTGTGTGCCTGGAGAGATGGCTCTGCATGCCACTTCCGGCATGCATACCATGGGTTTGCCATCATGGTCCTATATCCAGTCTATATTCTTCTATAAGTGTTAGGGAGGCATGTGCTATGCAAAATAATAATACTAGGTTTTATGGGCTGCATGTCTGAGGTACCATTTCTATAGAATAGGCTTTCTCTGTCTCCCAAAACCCTTTCTGTGGTAATTCATGCAATTGTTTCATTTAATGAAGCTTATCAGTTGTTAGAAAACTGACTTTAAATCTGAAGGAAGTTCTGTTATTACCAAACACTTATTGCTTCTCTGTCCATGTGTTTATAACCAAAAGCAACTATAGAAAGTTATCCACCCTTGGACAAAATATTTGGGCCACATGCCAATTAGTAGGTGAGACTGAAATAAGTACCATGTGAGTAAAAAAAAAAAAGAAGAAAAGTGAAATCATCTAATTTACCCATTAACATCTCCTACTTTGTGTCTTAAATGTCTAATTATCTCTGATTTCCCTAGGCAACAGACTACTAGGAAAAGCTCATATATCATTCTCAATTGGGGTCTCAATTTATTGAAGATGGGTTTTGAAAACAGGTCAAGGGCCACATAAAATTAGGTTAACAATTAACCTAAGGTTGTGAATTGTGGTTTATATTGACATAGCGGCTGATACACTGGGATAGTTAAAATAAGTCCATAACTGAAATATGTATGTTTGTGTCAGTCTGTGTATGTGGGAAATTAATTTCAAAGAAGGCCTTAGAACCAGCAAGGGTGTTGATTCTGATGACAAGTCTTAATTACTACTGAACAAACCATTTGCAGTTCCGATTAGATATGGAAAGATAGAATGAGGAGGAGGAGGTGGTGGTGATCCTGAAGGCAAAATTATTTCCATAGGATGCAGATCAGTTCTAATTCTGTATCACTGAGAAAAACAGTGAAATGTGATAGCTTTATACCTTTGAAGGACAGATCCTGCAGATGAACATGAAGGTCAATGGCCTTCATGATTTGCTTCTCAGCTTCCTGGAGAACATGTTGCTGGCTATTGTCAAAAAGAAACTTCCTATTTTGATTCAGTAGTGCAGAATATTAGCCCACTCCATAGTAAAAACCATTATAATGAGATTACCTGATTATCTGCACGCATATTCAGCCCTACGTGGAGCTTTTTCTCAAGCACCATGAATGTGCATCTCGTTCGGTTTCTGAGAGCTGCCAGCAATAGTTAATTTCCCAGATAACAAAATGGATGAGATCTATATTCATCTATAGAAAAAGAGAGGAAATGTGCATTGTTATTTTTTTATTTGAGAATTTATTTTGCTACTTTCAGTTTAAAAGCTTTACCAAGGTTAGTTACATTAAGGCACAATGGAGATTTTCTGTGAGATACATTAGTAATGAGTAAATATGAACTCAACATTGTTTAATACAGCTACTGAGCAATGTAGGAACTGAGCCCGAGGGAAACAATCAAATGCATCCACTTTCAAGTACCTTTATACCCATAAGAGACCTAAGTCCAGCCCACCTTGAATTACATTGACTCCTATCTACCACCAATTAGCTTTGACCTTTAGTAGTTCAAATTTTGGAGAGAGTTTAAGCTTGCATTAAACCTTTATATTTATTTGAACTGACTAGATTTCCCAATTTCCCTGGTGCTTGACAGCAACAGAAGCTGAAACAGCAGAAATAAACATATTTAATGGATCACATGGCAACATGAATAGGCAGCATTAATTCTGTAAATTAATTTTTAAAGGCCAGTAAGAAAAAAGGGAAAGGGATGCAGTGGCTCAGTGACTAAGATGCTGAGCTTGTCGATCAGAAAGGTCAGCAGTTCAGAGGTTCTAGCACCGCATAATGGAATGAGCTCCCGTTGCTTGTCCCAGCTTCTGCCAACCTAGCAGTTCAAAAGCAGGTTAAAAATGCAAGTAGAAAAATAGGGACCACGTTTGGTGGGAAAGTAACAACTTTCCATGCCCCTTTAGCGTTTAGTCATGCCGGCCACATGGCCACAGAGACATCTTCGAACAGTGCTGGCTCTTTGGCTTTGAAACAGAGATGAGCACTGCCCCCTACAGCCGGAAATGACTAGCACATATATGCAAGGGGAACCTTTATCTTTTAAGAAAAAAAAGGGACTTTGGTGCTGAAAAGACAATTAAGTTGGTTACAGGGAAGCCTTACTAAACTGAGCTCTGTATTCCAAAAGTGAAATCACTGAGATATCCTCTTCCCAAGCACCCACCCACAGGGACCATAAAAGGGGGCTCACAGAGCCTTCTCCAAACGCATTAGACTTCATCACATTAACTCCACCCTCCACCATCCCATTAAGAAAGGAATAACAAGCAGTTTTACAAAAACACTTTGTACCATAATGGATTGCTGATATAAAAAGTCATATAAAATTGTGAATGCCATGTGTACCTTAGCTAAGCCTAGGTTATAGGAATCACAAGAAAAAGATGTGGATAGAGCATTCATTCTATTTTCCTTTGTTGTTTTTCTCATTGTTTCATTTCCCCAGTCCATGGTCTGATTCAATGTCTTGCAAAACCAATGAGGTTGAGGAGATAGTGAGTATGATGAAAGCTGAGGAAGTAATTCCCAGGCAAGGACACATAAATCAACAGGAGACTGTCAGAACAAGAGATTTACAAGGTACTGGATAAGGAATTAACAAGGTACTAGATAAGGAACACCTTTTAAAGGGTGTTTACATAAACATAAATACTGTAAATGGTTATATTGCAGCTCACCCTTTCCTAGGTATCTGCTGGGCTTTGAAGGTATTTGATCTTACCTTCCACATTTAACTAAGACTGAAAATGAGAAGATTGGACCAAGAAATGGATGGTGGATATCTGAATTTGACTTTAATGTCTACTGCATTCCTATTTTTATTCCTGGAGGTGCCAATGGAATATCTTGGACGGGTCTTTGATTTTTAGAGACTAAGTGAAGTGACATCCTCAAAATTTATCTTGAGAATTGTTTGCTTCTTTTGGTTCCAGACTGTTCTTGATTTGACAGACACATTCCTTTGTTGTATCTCTTCATTATCTTTCTTCATCTGATTAATGACTATAAAGGAACAGAGAAAGAACCCTTTTTAATGTGCTCTACCTCCCTCCTGTCCTCCCATGGTGGCTTCCATATATATTGCAATGGTCCCCATTTGATTCACTAGGAAATGCTTGAAATCCTGAATCTCAAGCAAAGTTTATAGACATAGAAAAAAAGGAATATGAATGGTTTGAGTAGCTGGTGGTTCTATCACCTGTTCCCATTATCTTTTCATCCCTCTTGAAAACAGAATGCTCAGAATCTTAAATTTGCAGTCCCATTTTTAATTTTGCATTCATATCTAAAGCATACTTTAAAATGTTTAAGACAAAAGGGGTTAGAATGTAATGGAATGACTAATATTTGGTCCTCTCTTCCTTTTTCCCTCCCCCCCTCTCTCTTTTCACCAACACTAAAACATTATAACCCACCCCCATGTTTCAATAAACAGCCATTGTGCAAGGTAACATGAGACAAGGAACAAGCAAACAGTGGAGACAACATGACTTTAATTTCATTTATTAATTTACTTAATAGGTTGCTCAAATCTGCAGATTGTACATATACCTTTTATACCTACAACTATGTACAACTAAATGGCATTTGATTTCCCAATATGTAATTGGGATTAAAAACATACAATCAAGTAAAATCTAACATTATGAAGCAGAGATGTCTTAATGTTGCAGAAATTGACAGGGCTTTGAAGTCTCGTGATTCAAGGAGAAGTTTATTGGCAGCCAGGTTCAGAAAACTAGTCAAAGGCTAGTATTGCAAGTTCTGAACAACCTTCATTATCGAAGCACGCATTCTTATACATTCTCAAAAGCAGTGCAACATGGAAACACTTAACTCATTTCTTATTGGTTACCTTGATGAAAGAAGCCTTATAAGTAGATATTGTCTTACTTCTCCTTTTGTCTTGGGCCATAGGTACTGACTACGTGTCTCTATATGAACTTTAGCTGAACCTTGTGGTTTTGTGCTTTTGACATAAGGACTTTTACTGGAACCTTTACTGGACTTCTGTGATTTAGGGCTTATGACATTTTTCTGTTTTTGTACATGACTTACAAGCAGGCTTTTATCTCTCCCTCTTGCCACGTCTTATTCTTATATTTTAATTCACATTATATCCTGCTTTATTAATGTATTTTATTGCAAATTAGGCTTCTGAAAACCTGTTCATCATAATCATCTTACCAAAACATTTACATACAATATATTCATACATATATGAATAATTTAACTTATTTTCCATAAGTTGCATTATTTAAATTGAAAAGAAAGCATAACTTGCAGAAAGCTGTGTCTCTGGGCACAATTCATGATGAGGAATTATGACTTAAGATATGTTTTGCCCTGAGAGTAGAATTATATTAAAGGAAGGATGCATTGACAGATGGCAAATATTTACAAGTATATCTAAAAGGAAAAGGAAAACAAGGATGTTTTGCATTTATACAGCAATATTCCAAACCATGCAAAGCTTTTGGCATGTTTTATTTCAATGATAATCACAACATCAGCCAGAGTTCTGTGATGCAGTCAAATCTTCTTAACTCCATGTTAAGAGGTGTGTCTACATTTTGTGCCTTCCAGATAAGGGGAGTTTGTGGAATTTAATTAGTGGGATCTAATAGAGTGAATTCACTAGAAAACATAGCTAGTGTGGTTATGTTTCTTGGAAATTGTGAGAAGAGCAATCTAAATACATCTGGAGAGTAGTACCACATTGCAAAAAGCTGTATTGGAAGGATTAGTTATAAAAAGATTTCACTTCACATAACAAATATTTCTGTTAGAGAGATCTGTGGTTCCCACAAAGTTTACTTAATTGTTTATTTTAAATATATCTAGTATCCTACTTTGCTCACAAGGCATATCATTGTAAAAAACCGTTAAGGTACATTAAAATCTTCTTTGAGCTGAGTGATTTCCTGGTGACTTCAGGGTTATGCCAGTGCCATTTCCTTGGCAACCATACAAAAATGTTTTACCATTGCCATCCTTCCTTGAGGATGTTAACTTTACTACCTAAGCTACAGCCCAGGAATTTTCTGATGGGTTCATGTAGTTCATGTAATTACTTGGTCCAACTTTCCTAATCTTTTGCAAATAGCCAAGATTGACTAGATGGTATTGCTTGGCTGAGAAAACTGTCACAAGTTCATTGAACATAACTCTTAATGGAATAGACACTTACTCTGCATCTCTGACAGCAAAATGACTTTCTCTACTTGAAGGGTAATTATTATCATCATTGTCATCATCATTAATCTTTTTACATTCAATCTGTCCAGGAGCAAACATGGAATATACCTTGCCCATCTAGGAAATATTAAAATACAATGAATGTTACCAAAACATTGCAGAGTGAGAGAGAAGGAAGTGAGAAATACTTTTATAAAGTATGGTTTGAAAAGACCACTCTTTCATTTCAATACAGCAACCATAATATATAAACAATATACTATATAAAAAATAAAATGTCTGGATCCTTGTTAATATGTCTTAGTTATTTGGACAGGCTTATGTCTCAAGGTGTGTATACAGAGGTGAGTTCCTATCGGTTCAGCCTGGTTCAGCTGAACTGGTGGTAGTTTGGCAGCCTGGGTTGCTGAACTATGGTGCAAGAGAAGAATCCTGTGAGTCCCTTGGACTGCAATGTGATCAAACTATTCAGTGCTAGAAGAGATCAAGATCAGACTGCTCTTTAGAAAGCCAGATCCTGAAGATGAAACTTGAATATTTTGGCCACCTAATCAGAAGGAAGGAGTCACTGGAGAAGAGCCTAATGTGGTGAAAGATTGAGGGCAAGAGAAGAAGTGGACAACAGAGAATGAGGTGGCTAGATGGAATCACTGAAGCAGTAGACGTGAGCTTAAATGGATTCCAGAGAATGGTACAGGAAGGCCTACAGGGACGTTGTTCATGGGGTTGCGATGAGTCAGACATGACTTCTCAACTAATAACAACAACAAATGTCTCAAGGAAAAGCAGGTTCTCAATAGAAGAGAAAATGCCATCTTGAAAAACTGGACCAAGTAGTTTGCGGAATGGAGGAGCTTATATGTTAAATGAAAAAAAAAAGCCTGCATTATTTCATCATGCAGGCTAAACCTTTATGGATCATTTTTGCTATTCTGGGGGAATGGGGTTCATCTTGCTTGGTTTGGATTAAAAAACCCACTGTGTAGTTAAAGTCTTACTTTAGTATCCACAATTTTAGAAAGATCAAGGATAAGCCTTCATCTTTCATTGCTGCTGTAATGTCAGTAGTAGAGCAAAGGTTGGCCCAATGTTTGTTACTGGGAACTAGTGTTGTCTCCCTTTGTCACCACTCTTGTAATAATGAATTTATATTACATTTGAGAAATGTCAGAACATTGTCCACAACTATTTTCTTTAGAGATGTATGGTTTTGAAGAGGGAGGTAATTCAGAAAGCTTGGATAGATGCTTAAGCAGGACTTTAAATGTCTTATATACATTTATGGAAAACAATATAAGCTAATGGTAATTTGTCATTTTAAATAACAAATCTTTAAACAAAACTTTAGTCCCACATACTGGGGACCGGAAAAAGGGAATATAGCATATGTTCCAACTGTTTAACTTCCAACTGTTTCCATTGTTGTGATTCCAGAACAGGAAATAAGAGACCTATGATCCTCCAGGTCTTGCTGAATTACAACTGCCATCATCCTTGTTAGTAAGCTCCCCGTTGGGAGAGCGAGTGCGTTCAGAGAATTTAAAAATATTTTATTTTGTCATTCACATTTCATTTTGTTCCTCCTTTTGCATCCTTTCTTTAATAATTCTCTTCCACCATTCTTTCATATTAACGTAACTCTTGTCCTGAGGCAAGTTGGCTGTGGTATGTGCCATGGTGAGTTGTCCTAGACCCATTATTGCCTGATTCATCTGGTTGTTTGGATTCCGAACTGGCTGAGACCTTGGACATTGCCTTTATTGTCCTCATAATGAATGGCCTCGGGCAGCGTGATTACATTTATTTCAAAGATAAAATCTTTGGGTTCAGAACCTAGAAAAGATTAAATTAAAAGTATAGACCATTGTGAAGAATGGAAATAGATTGTGTTCAGCTGTCTTGACACTAGTGTTACAAATAGATAAACTAATGTAGTGGGGCTGACAACAAATAAAAATTCAGCCTCTTAGTCTTGCACATTTTAAGATACTAATCCATTTCAGTATTTTTGTATGATTTTTTTCACATATCCCAGCTTTTTCTATTAGATTGAGGTTTTTTAAATAATATACTGTACATTTTTCAAATATATGCAAATGACATTATACATTTTCCCACCAAAACTTCTCATTCTCCCCAATCTACAAAGTCCTGAAAACAAATTATACACGGGGGTTCAGAATTTAGTATTTCTATCTGTCACTACAATAATTCTATAAAAACACACAATACTTTGTTTTCAAAAATACACATGTCTTCTATGGTAAAATATTGAAAAGAATTCCAGAAACTATGCAGTGTAAGGCTTTCATAGTTTGCCTAATGTAAGTGTAAATTTCTGTAGTTGTTTTTCTAAAATATATCATAATTCCTATTATACTGTATAGTCTAATGCATTTTGTTGTTGTATATAATATCCCTGAATATATAAGGCTCTTCTTATATGATGTTTTGACTAGCAAATGGAAAACACTAGAAAACAGTATTAATGCAGTCAAAAGAATGAAGATAAATTAAGAAGCAGGCAAGTGTATTCCTTTACCATCCATGTTATAAAAAGGAGTATGTAACAGAAGCAGGATTATAAAATGCTTTGTTTTTCAAAAGACAAGGAATATTAATAGGAGTTTTGCTATTTAAAAAGATGGTTTGATATCAACATCTTAAATCGAAAGATATAACAATTGTTTATTGGCTTATTATGAAAGTTCCTGTCATTTTTCATGTCTTCAGAAAAATAATAATATCAGGCATTCAGGTGCTCTGAGAATAGAATGTGTAGTTTATCAGTAGTGCTCTAGAATATACAGGGAAGCTGTAGGTAAGGAAACAGGCCATAGAAGAAATGCTTACAACTTCCCCCCCCCCACCCCAATTAATGGTGTTTTTGTATGTTGGCGATGCAAAATGCTTCAGTTCTCATGTATAACTAGTTCAACAATACATTAGTTGGACTTTATGTTTGTGATTTCATTGAAATTCATGTAAGATAAAGTCAGAATGTCATTGGTGATCAGAAGCTGGCAAGTGATAACTTGTAGCTCCACACCCTTTATTGTTTTTTAATGGAATTGCAGATTACTAATAAATCACAAATGATATGTTTTTTTGTATGTTTCTGGCTTTTGGAAGAGCTTGAAGAAACAACATGATAATTTGTTTTCCTGTTTCTTCCTCCTTAAACTTTCTCACTCACTGTTGCTATGAGGAATCTGTAAATTTGTCTCAAGATGGGGCTGAACTTTGTGGCAAATTAAGACTGACCTTTCCCCCCTGCAAGTTCCTTTGAAATTTCTTCAATGCTTCATCATTTAAATTGGAGCTTCTAAGTTTGCAATGAAATCTTCCAAGAGGCATATTTTAATCATATAGAATTGTGTGTCAGATACACTATATTGCCAAAAGTATTCGCTCACCTGCCTTTACTCGTATATGAACTTACTGTAAGTGACATCCCATTCCTAATCCACAGGGTTCAATATGACATCGGTCCACCCTTTGCAGCTATAACCGCTTCAACTCTTCTGGGAATAGCAATAGCAATAGCAATAGCAGTAGACTTATATACCGCTTCATAGGCCTTTCAGGCCTCTCTAAGCGGTTTACAGAGAGTCAGCATATTGCCCCCAACAATCTGGGTCCTCATTTTACCCACCTCGGAAGGATGGAAGGCTGAGTCAACCCTGAGCCGGTGAGATTTGAACCGCTGACCTGCTGATCTAGCAGTAGCCTGCAGTGCTGCATTTAACCACTGCGCCACCTTGGCTCTTGGGAAGGCTGTCTACAAGATTTAGGAGTGTGTTTATGGGAATTTTTGACCATTCTTCCAGAAATGCATTTGTAAGGTCACACACTAATGTTGGATGAGTTTACGTGGCCTACCACTTCGTGGCTGAGTTGCTGTCGTTCCCAAACACTTCCACGATCTTATAATACAGCTGACAGTTGACTGTGGAATATTTAGGAGTGAGGAAATTTCACGACTGGATTTGTTGCACAGGTGGCATCCTATCACAGTTCCATGCTGGAATTCACTGAGCTCCTGAGAGCGACCCATTCTTTCACAAATGTTTGTAAAAACAGTCTGCATGCCTAGGTACTTGATTTTATACACCTGTGGCAATGTCTTCTTCTTCAGTTAAATTCAGGCATTTGGAAAAGTCTTTCTTTCACTAGGTACCGGAGCTAAGGAGAGATAACTTTCAGGAAGAAGATTCTGTTTCTAGAATGTATAAAGTAATTTCAAATGAACGTTGGAATGTAAAAGTGAAGAAGGGACCTTTTATCATTTATGGTGGACATGTGATAAAGTCAAGAAATTTTGGAGTAAAATTCATATTTTAAAACAGAAAATTCTTAAAATGAAGGTAAAGATGAAACCAGAAACTTTTCTTTTGGGTTTAATGGAAAAAGACTTGGGAACTTTTTAGGGGGAATGTTAATCTTATATATGTTGACTGTAGCAAGACTACTGTATGCACAAAAATGGAAGGACATTTTGATTCCCACCATGGATGAATGGCTACAGAAGGTGATGGAGCAATTTAGCAGAGATGACTAAATTGACTGTTTTGATCAAAGAAAAGAATATAAGTAATTTTGTTGCTACATAGAGACCATTTCTGGACTTTGTCCTTGAGGTGGAAAAAATGAAACGTTGATTTGGGGTTTTACTGATTAGATTGATTTGTTCCTATAGAAGTAGCTAGTTTGTATTATTATGGAAAAATAAAATGTTGAGGTTCAATGTTAATGCTTTATTCTACTACAACAGAGGGAATTGGATGTCTTTTTTTCCTTCTCTCCTTTTCTCCCTTTTCTTTCTCCTTCTCCTCCCTCCACTATGTCCTATTTGATTTTGTATTTTTTTATTTTATTCTATAAACTAATAAAATGTTTAAAACTCAAAAAAAGGAAGAACATTCTGATTCCATCGTATACATATTGTGTTATGTATCTGCAATTCATTTATATATGTGGACAATAGAGACAATTTCCTACAGACCTGAACAGGGACAACATATTTAAAGTAAGCTTCAGAATCTGAAATGATCAAATGGATCAATACAGTCTGGGCACCGAAGATATTAATTTAAAATATAATATTAAGTGTGATTAAGTTCTTTGGATTTCTGTACATGTTCTTGTATAGTAGTCTATTGATTTCAATGGAGAACAACCTACTGAAGAGAGTAACATTGATATAATACACAGTGTGAAGAAATTGGGAGAAGATTCAGATGAAAATTCTAATCACAAATAGATATTCCTGGAAAGGATGGGAATATCCTGCAGTTCAGAACCCATTTTTTCTTGCTGAAAGGCACCCACTCATGCACTTGTATTTTTAAATCCTTGAATGTTATCCTTACATAGGAAAAAATGACATTTGAATGGATGTTATGATGGAGTCAGTTATAAAAATTCAATCAATGTGATTCTGAATGCATAGCAAGTGAGACATGGGAGATTTGTAGTGGTACATAGATTACATGTGGATGGGCTACAGCATCTAGCGTTTGGTGAGCTTTCTGACTAAGTGCTAAAGTGAGCTCTCTTCATGCATTAAAGGGATAATGACATCACTGCTCCTGCCAAAATGGATTCCACACTCTATTCATGTTTTTCTGCACCCGGCAGACAGAGAATAAGAAAAAGCACCCTCTGCAGACAGCAGTATGTGTGCTTTTCTGTATATCTCTGTGCAATTCCTTGCTGCCTCCTTAGCTGCTTTTCTCTAAGTTTTTTACATCTGTTACTTATGCCAATGTCAGGAACTTGAGTTGGAATTGCAGTGGCTTGGCAATAGGGCTGGGTTGGACTATGACCAACACAAGGTGTGATTGTTTGTTCCCCTTTTTCTTGCCTTTCCCATCAATACAGGGAAGGTAAACCTGGCTGGCTGGGTCTTGTAGCCTTGCTTACTGCTTGTTTGTTTGTTTGTTTTATTTTTTTTAGGGATTGTCCCTCCTCTCCAGTCTCTGCTTTTCCTTTCCTTTCCCAGATGTTTGCACATATGGCAGCCTTCGCTTTCCCCGCTCGCATTATCCCCTTTGATGCTAAAGCAACTCTTCAAACAATTAGAATTATTGTTCTGATGCTACAATATTTAAAGCAATAGGAGAACAGCACATTGGTTTCTATGTTCCTCTTTAGATTTGTAGTAACTTTGCAACAAGATTAGTTCAGCTCCATGGAAACAAAGTATCAGTTGCCATACATTGATATTTAAAAACATTTTTTTAAAAAGGAGAAAGGAAGGGAAACTTTGTACAACTGTAGGCAGGATGTGGGAAAGCATAGGGAATTTTGCCGCCTTGAGCGAAATCTGAAAAGATGCTGAGAGGTAAGAGTTGAACTTCTAGGGTTGAGGGTACCTTATTGACTCCATAGGTCATAGCTGGGTCAACTGCAAAATTATTGTATTGCATTTGTATTGTTTTATTCTTTTTAACATTGTAAGCCAACCAAAGTCACCTTATGATAACATGGGTGACAAAACAAATTTAATACATGCATTTTTTTTAAAAAAAAAGTCCCAACAAATGCTCACCAGCAGAGACATAGGAGCCAAGCAATTTAGGACTGTAACTAGAAAAATTTACTCTACAGTTCTTTTAAAAGAAATGGATTCCCCTCCTCATATCTGCAGTTTACGCTTTTCTGCCCTTCCTTTTATCCAACGACTTTTCACTGGTACAGCTTTTCTCTTCTTTGAATGACATCTGTCAAAATCCCCTTTTACAACCTGTTCTTTATGTCTGATCATGCGAGGTCCAGCTCTAGTCAGAGCCTCCTGCTACAGGCCTGCCACCTGTGCCACAAAATGAGAACTGTGTCAGTGCTATGATAGATCACCTCTTACCCATCATGCTACACCAAATTAACCGTGAAGCCTCAACTAGCACGAAAGGTCAAGAAAGAATATTGACTGCCTATCATTTCAAAGAGGTATGCTCTAAATCATATTTAGTGAATCAGGGTCCTGAGATATTTCCACTCATTATAGAAACAAGCCAGGCAACTAGGTTCATAAATCAGAGCAACTGCAAGATGGATACATAATTAGTCTAATTATACCAGGCAATCAATTATGAATGAGGAAAAATGGTAAGCCTGACTGCTAAATCCTTTGATTAGAAGCCATAAATATGTTTCCTGAATGAGTTTTATATATCACTTACCGTTTTACTTCTTGTTTCCCCTCAATGCTATTTTGACAAAGAAAATAACAGATTTAGACTACAAGCTGGCTGCATATGTGGTAAACATTTAAATTTGACTGAAGAGCTCTACTAGAAATCACAAGAACCTTGCCTTTTAAAAAAAAACAGTGTGAATGTTTGCTCTTTTTTCTGTGGGTCATCATTCATATGTTATATATGCATTTTTTCAGATAGTCTCAAGTTATAGAAAATGAAGCAGAACTTGCAATATTCGGGGGACGGACCCATAATTACTACAAAAAGCCAAACTTTGAGTGCTGTAGGAAAAACAATGGGAGTTTTGAGAACGCAGATACTGAGTCTTTAACTTTCTGTATTAAAGTTAAGTTTTGTGAACTCCACCAGTATGTCCTGCAATTACCTCATATGAATCTGCCTTAAGGTTAAAAGATCTACAAGAATATTACATGAAAAAACAGAGGCACAGAAACATTATTTAGAAAGGGCTTGAGTAAGGTTAGAAGGCAGGATGGAGGATTGAAGTAGACATTTGCTCTGAACATCTAATCTGGCAGAGTCTAAATTCTGATGTCTATTGATCCAAAGTTGTCAAGAGGGAAGCTGCAAACGTTATACAAAAAAATATTATAGGAAACGTTTAATAAAAGGAGATTTAAGCTTTTATACTTACTGAGGATTCTTATAGCATATTCTCCTTAACAGAGACAGTTCTGAGAGGTTCTGGAGAACTGGTAGTGGAAACTTTGAGTAGTTCAGAGAACCGGCAAATAGGCTGCCCCCCCCCCCCCAGCTGATCTTCTTTTGTTTCCTTGAACAGGAGAACGGAGCTGCAAAGCAGCTTAGTGAGGTGGGGACGGAATGGGAATTTTGCAGTATCCTTCCCCTGCCATGCTCACCAAGCCACACCCACAGCCATGTTTGATAATTCAGCTGTTATGCCTAACAAATATTAACTGTGAAAGATAATCCAGGTGAAAGTGATCAAAGGCGGGAAGACAATGTATCAGTTCTGTATGAAAAAGTGGTAGGAAAGATGAATTCCCAACAGAATGAATGGAAAATGGATGTAGGCAAAGAAGACATGGATGGTGCTGGAGACAGAATAAAAAGAATTATGTGACAAGATTCTGCAGGAGCACATGGAATTATAAAATACGAAGAAGGAGACTTGGTGGAACGATGATGGAAAAGTGGCAATGGGTTTTTAAAAAAAGGAAAGGTGTATGAGAGGATGATGTAAATGAGGGGGAGATAAATATACTGCATAATGTGTACAGAGAGAAAAAGACCGATACAAGAAATGTAATCAAAAAGATTATGGAACAGTGAAGATTAAAAGATTCAGAGAATGTATAGAGTGATTTTGATGAAAGTTACTTTAGCAGTAAGTAGAGAGAATTAAATATGGATACTCCAGCAGAACGAATGGAATTAAAATCAAAAGTGATGAAATGATCAGGGAGGAAACTGAAATCCTGAAATAAGTATTTTAGAGATTTGTTTGGGAATGATAGTGATATATATCACAGAATGGAATCGAAATGCATGTTATAAACGCTGGCATCCAAGAAAAGATATATGAAAAGGAAGTAGTAAATATTGTGAGGGTGTTGAAAAATGTGTTCTGCAAGTATAAACGTTGTGGACATGGTCTGCCTGTGAAGTAGCTGTGTGGCTTGTTTAATGTGTATTTGAAAGCTGCATCTTTACTTTCTGGTTAGAAAAATGCCATTACTGTTTCTGTATACTAAAAGGAAGGTAGCTAGAGTAAATTTAAAAAAAGAAGAGGAATTAATGTTTAAGTGTGCCTTCTGACCAAAAAAGTGAAATGTGACTATGAACAAAATTTGGGAAATTTACTCTAACTCAGTGGTATTTGTACCTATTCGGGAGAACCGGTTGTTGGAAGTTAACCTTTGAAAGTTAACTGGTTGTTAACTTTCTATGCAGTTTGGAGAACCGATTGTTGGAAGAAATTTGTTTTTATTTTTTTTCCACTTTACAGGGCTAATCTTGTAAGGAAGGCAGGAAGGAAAGATTCTGGTGTTGTTTCTAGCCTAATCTTTATTGCTCTGTTGACAGAAACTGCCTCTCCAGTTAACTGTGATTATATTGCAACAGCTAAGGTAAAGCGCTCATTGACGTGAGTGTTCTTGAATTGGCCACACCCAGCAAGTCACATGACCACTGAGCCACACCTATGCAGCTGGTCATTAGGGCAGAGAACCGATTGTTACATTATTTGAATCTCACCACTGGTCTAACTCTATGCTAAGAGGGATATGTAGGGACCACATATTTGCTATTTAGTATGACACTGAGAAATGTTTGAATGTGCGAGAGAAATTTTGCACATATATTGATTGACAGCAGATGATAAATTAATAGCTTGGAATTAGGAACATAACAGCAGGATCATGATTATGGTCTGAAATTACATGGTTATGTAATTTAGATTTGTTCTGGATGGCCAAAACATCTTTAAACAGACTTCAGCAGCATTGTTTAACTGATTACCTGCCATCAAGTTGATGTCAACTCTGAGACCACAAGGTTTTCTCCATGACAATCTGTCCTAATATGACCCTTCACATCTTCCAATGGTATATCAATTGCCACTTAAAATTCAGAATAGTTGTATTTTAGCTCAGTTATGCTGGCTGTGGGGTTCTGGGAATTTGAAGTCCATCGAGCTTAAAGTTTGCTGAGGTTAAGAAACGCTGTTCTAGCCAATTAAATTATTGTTAAAGAATTAAAGAGCAGGATACAGGTAGAAAAAAAGGAAGGAATAAAATAATTGGGCTATCCAATTATGAGGATTTGAAAGATGTAATGTGTCTCAGAGTTTATTTGGGCATGCTAGAAACGTGTTAAACCCCATGTATCTTTTCCTGGGATTGCACATCAGCTGCAAAAGGAAAACACAGGGTAAAAAAACAGCTGCTCTAAGGTGCTCTTGATAGGTGCTATGATGACACCTGTGCTCTCTCCCAATCACAGGTTATTGTTCGAATGTGAGTCACTGCACAGCTCCACAAAATAGCAGCAAATCTTATAATAGGATATATTACCAGTGTCACTTATTTTTTTTAAGCAACCCTGCATTTCTCAGAATCTTATTAAATATTACGCCTTGAAACATAGTTCCCCTGAAGACTACTGATTTTCCACTACAATAAGCAGTCACAGGAGTGTGATGGATACCTTTTGGGGTGCACAGTCAGGTCAAGCAGAGCAATGAGAAATCCCAGTAGGCCACATAGTCCATGTGAACCGGCAGAAGTCCTAAACATTCCCTGCAAAATAAGGGGTATCTCTTAATAAACCTTCCATCTTCTCCCTAGCAAAAAAAAATCAGTACGGCAAAAGCTCCTTACAGTTCAGAAGTTTGAAAACTATTACATTATAATATAATACAAACGTATCAGCCTTTTAGAAAACAAAGACAAATAGTGAAACATGATACATGTTGTGACCCTCAGCTCATAAATTGCTGCAAGCTAACTCAAATGTATGCCTGCTCTAACAAGTAATTAGACAGTAAATATGTTCACCGAAGACAGTATGTGAAAATGTTGGGAAATATAAGGCCAGGCATTTGCATTTGGAGTTGACATTCAGGGTGAGTAATAGCTGGCAATGGTGATTATTGCTCTTATTTCAGATTCAACTGCATGGAAGCCTGACTCTCCTCCAAGTTTACAAATTATACCTACACTGTGGAACTCATTTGACTGCCATAGGCAGGACTTGCTTACAAAATAAAAAGTAAAATCCAAGTCATGCTGTTTATCAGGTTCAACTGAGGGCATCTTTGAGCCTGAAGAAAGTTTTCAAGTAAGAGTTGAAACAAATCACCATTCACTTATCCAGGAATGTCTTACTGAGCTACGTGGGTAATATGTGCTAAGTCAGTGACTATAGCAAGCCTTCTTAGGCAGAAGGAAATCCAGTTGTGCTAGTTTCTTTTCAACTTCTAGTACTTGAGGAAAAGAAGTTTGTAGGGTGGCTCCAGTGCTGATGTCAACCCGTAGAAGAGATTATTAGAATAGAATAGAATGAATAGAATAGAATAAAAAAGAAGAGAAGAGAATAAACAGAGTTGGAAGGGATCATTATTCTCATGAAGCAGCATAGATCATTATCCTAAACCAAGTTTACAAAATTCCTGACTTATTGAAGCAAGTACAGTGCTGTGTGTGACAAATAGTAACATCTTCATTTAATTATTGATTTCCCACTGGTGATAATATATCTGAAAAATCTGGCCAATTAAACAGTGAACTACCGTAATTGTATGGGATAGCACTGAAAGAAGAAGAGGAAGTACATTAAAGCAGGGGTCCTCAATCCCTAAGCCACTGACTGGTACTGATCCATGGCCTGTTAGAAACCAGGCTCTACAGCTGGAGATGAGTGGCTGGCGAGTGAGTGAAACTGAAACCATCCTCCACTCAGAACCATGGAAAAATGGTCTTCCATGAAACTGAGGCCATACAAAACCTGAGGGAGCTGCTCTGCTACACACCAAACCCCAACTATATTTGTAAACGTGGAGGATAATTTATTGCTTTGTTCTTTCTTTTAGCACCGGGCCAGTGTGGATCCTGCATGATAAATGTTAAATTTAATTGAACACTTCTTCCTCATTTTTTGAACACTAATTTTTGTTGTCATTGTTGTTATGGTTGAAGGTATGTTCCTGTTTTGTTTCATTTTGTTGTTTGTTTTACTGTTTTGTATTTTATTTTCTATGATAACACAATATTTAAAAAAACCTCAGGGAGATGGGCAGCTTAGAAATAGGAAATATAAATTATACTAATATTAATAATATTAATATTAATATTACTAATAATATTAATAATTATCATCATCATCGTCATCATCATCTCATCAGGAAAGTGTGTGACTGAGTGGATCATGTTCATTTAAGAATACCAAAGTTATGCTCAAGGCACCTTCCTACTGTTGGTACAGAATCACAGAAAGGTCATCTAGTCCAGAGGTCTCCAACCTTGGCAACTTTAAGCTGGAGGACTTCAGCTTTGCTGGCTGTAGAATTCTGGGAATTGAAGTCATCCAGGATTAAAGTTGCCAAGGTTGGAGACCCCTGATCTAATCCAAAGGCAGGACTCCGCTTACCATCTCAGACAAAGGATTATCCACAAATTGTATCTACTATTTTGAATGCTCATGCATATTCAAAAATACTTCTCAAATGAGCTAATTGTTCCTCATTGTCTCGGAAGAAATATGCAAGAGAGGCTAGGCATCAGGTGAACATTAGACCAAAATGTATCAGTTATGCTATCTATTTAACACATCATCCTCTTTCAGGGCCAGGCAGCTCAGAACTACCATGTGGGTGAGATATTTTATTTTATGTTTATAGGAAAAAGATGCTCCTAAAATAATGCTAGGAAAACACGATGCACTATAATTACCATATTATTATTATTTTTGAAACAGCTACAGTAATTGCCAAAGATGAGCAACCTTCTTGCAGCTGGAGAGCGGATTGTTTAAAGAAGGGCTGGGGTGGGGGGAGTAGCTGAGGACTGCAGGGAATGCAGTGGTGATTCAATGACATCAGAGTGAGGAGGCTGGAATTTTCAATCTTGGTATGTTATTTATAGAAACCTAAAAATAGATGTTTGGTCTATCATAGGCTTAGGACTCACCATTAGATTGTTATTCCCTACTCCATCCCCAGTAGCACATTAATCAGGTGGTATTTTTCTTGTGTAAATCTATACAGCTAGTTCTCAACTTATTTGAGCCCAAAATTTATATTGCAAAGTGAGACATTTGTTAAGTGAGTTTTGCCCCATTTTACAACCTTTCTTGCCACAGCTGTTAAGTGAATCATTGCAGTCATGAAATTAGTAACATGGTTGTTAAGTGAATCTGGTTTTCGCACTGACTTCACTTGTCAGAAGCTGTTCAAAAGCTGTTTAAGATTTTAAGGTTTAAGGTTTATTAAAATTTGTATGCCACCCACTCCCATCGGGACTCTGGGCGGCTCACAGCAAGACAGAAACAGTTTAAATTTAAAAATAGAAAAGAACAATATTAAAAATTCACATAATCCATTACATCTAAGCGGGAGCTGGATATCCATCAACAGCCCAGGCCTGCCGGAACAACCAGGTCTTAACGGCTTTACGGAAGGCTGGGAGAGTGGTAAGGGTCCGGATCTCTGCGGGCCAGCGCAGCAACAGAGAAGGCCCTCCCCCGTTCACCTCCCGCATTGTCCGGTTTACGGCACCTGGAGGAGGCCCAGCCTGTGCGATCTTGTTGGTCGTTGGGAGGTGAGTGGCAGGAGGCGGTCTCTCAGGTAGCCAGGTCCTAAACCACGTAGGGCTTTAAAAGTAACAACTAGCACCTTGAAGCGTGTCCGGAGACCAATGGGGAGCCAGTGCAGCTTGCGGAGGATCGGTGTAACATGGGTGTACCTAAATACACCCCATATCGCTCGCGCGGCTGCATTCTGGACCAACTGTAGTCTTCGAACACTCTTTAGGGGCAGCCCCATGTAGAGCACGTTACAGTAATCCAGTCTTGAGGTGACGAGGGCATGAGTGACTATTCGAAGTGCCTCCCGGTCCAGGTAGGGCCGCAACTGGTGCACCAGGCGAACCTGGGCAAAAGCCCCCCGGTCACAGCCGACAGGTGGTGCTCTAATGTCAGCTGTGGGTCCAGGAGGACACCCAAATTGCGGGCCCTCTCTGAGGGGTGTATAATTTCACCCCCCAGGCTGAGAGGTGGAATATCTGGACTAACCTTGGGAGGCAACATTAATAGCCACTCGGTCTTGTCTGGATTGAGTGCAAGCTTGTTCGCATGACTCCAGGACACTGCAGCCATCACAAATATGAATCAGTTGCCAAACATCTGAATTTCAATCACATGACCATGGGGGTGCTGCAAAGATTGTAAGTGTGAAAAACAGTCATAATTCACCTTTTTCAGTACTGTTGTAACTTTGAACAGTCACTTAAGAAACAACTGTAAGTTGAGGACTACCTGTATAGTTTGAGGTTTAGAAATTAAAATGTGAATATTTTAAGTTCCCTCCCAGTCCCAATGATAAAACAATTTCCTCCTCCTCCTCCTCCTCCTCCTCCTCCTCCTCCTCCTCCTCCTCCTCCTCCTCCTCCTCCTCCTCCTCCTCTTCTTCTTCTTCTTCTTCTTCTTCTTCTTCTTCTTCTTCTTCTTCTTCTTCTTCTTTTTCTTCTTCTTCTGTCTTGAACAATAATTTTGCTTCTTGCATTAATCTAAGCTGGTTGATTATAGGGGGTAAAATTCTTTGCAGAAATATGGCCAAGTAAGCAATATTCCGCCTTTTGACCTTCAGTTTTTCCTTTCCCTTTCTTTTTGCTGTGATGTGCAGTTTAATTTTCAGAGGAGAAAATGGTTCTTGCCATGGTGAAAAATAATGGAGTTCAACTTAATAAAGAAATCTGTGGGTGGAAACTGGTATTTTTCTCCCTCCTTGTTCATAACTGTACAGAAAAGTTGAACGCGGTGAGTTTGGTGGACGATTCTCTGGCTCCACAATATGCAGCAAAGGTGGGAGGGAGGCTTTCTGAAAAAGCTAAACTTATGATAAAATATAAAGATAATATATTTCAGAACCACATTTTTCAAACATACTTTTTAGCTCCATAGACTCATCCCTGCCATGGAACCTCAGAGGATTCTGGATGGTAATAAACCACAAGCTTTCAGCACAGGGAACATTTTGTTTAATGGATGTGTGTATCCAAGCTCTGACAAATTGTGAGTAATATAAGCAGTCCTCAGTCTCTCAGGCCTGATGTTCCAGTTAAGCCACCATTTTTTGTAATATGGCAGCTAATAAGGTGTTTTCTGGAAGCTCACAAAATCAGACAGGAGGACAATAACCTCCTTTTTTATTGTTGTTCATTTGCAGCTGTTGTTTAAGTTTGTGCTTTGTGATGTAGAAAACAGTAATCAAGACTAGTGGCTTTTTTTTAGTTTGATTCTTTATGAATTTACCTACATCCCTTTCACATCAATTGGTGGTCCTTTCTGTATCTGATCACAGAGAATTTTATAGCTTAACTATTACACATCATGTACAGTTCTTTTATAGTTAAAAATAATATGTCTTACATTTTTTGACACAAAGATGAACACCCAACAATCGAAAGAACCTGTGATTCACAGGGTAGCATAGAGATCTCTTGCCTCTAAGTTTCCAAGAGTCAGACATAACTGAATAGTTAAAACATCAACAGCAGGTTTTTTTTTAAAAAAATAAAATAAACTACTGTATCATATGCAATATACAATAGTTTGGCTGGCACCAGATGAAGCGAACAACTGAATGATGAAGTTTGTGTCTCTTGAAAAAAGACTATAAGGATTGCTCAAGTTCTAATGGCACTGCACAAAAAGAGATGTAATATAGCCGGGTTACCTAGTAACCTGAGGAACTAGAAAACTATTTTAGAAAAGGCTTGGCAAAAAATATCGAAAATACAGACACTTGTTTTCACAATGATTTATTTCAGTGGTTACAGCTTACTAGCTTTTCCAATACAACCATAGTTAGAAGAAATATGAAATCCCTAGAGATTCCTCCCTCCCACCAATTGTGAATGTTGCACAGTCTTAGATAGTGTTCAAATTGTGCACCTATTTAATATGTTGATACAACTAAAAAAAATCCTCCTTCCACACAGCAGAATGAAGGACCTTATATTAGGACAATGGGAAGATAGACAATGGCAGGAATGTGAGTATGGACAAATTACCGAGCCTTTGACTTATAAGAAGACACAAGTATGTGTTTGGCATTGATGCTGAATTTACCAAGCACTCTTTTATGCCAATCACTTTTCCAGCCTTTACCCCCAGAGGATCTGGATTTTTGACTATCTCTGCTTTTTCCCCAACTTGCCCCACATATACTAAAACTGCTCTTCAGAATGTCAGCTTTCCTCTCTTTCAGTTTCCAGCTCTTTCTGTCCCCTTCTAGAAATTCACTTTTTTCCCCACAAAACCCCTGGAATTGCAAATAGGCCTATTTAGAAACCTGAGCTCAATATCTATCATTTGGATTTCTGTTTGTTGCAGTGGTGGGATTCAAACAATTTAACAACCGGTTCTCTGCCCTAATGATTTTTCCAACAACCAGTTTACCAAACTGCTCAGAAAGTTAACAACTGGTTCTCCCAAAGTGGTATGAACTCGCTGAATCCCATCACTGGTTGTAGGTTAATCTCAGCAACTCATTGGGGAAGGACTTCCCCTTGAACAAATTCTTGCCCTTCATTTCAAAAGTTTTATTTCTTTTAAGGCAAACATTTCATCATTCCTCAATCAGTAAGACATCGAAGTACAATTTCTTGTATATCAAAATAATTCTAGTTTACCACCAAATTCTTGTCTAGCCTAGTATATACCCCTCCCTCCCTCCACCCTCTCCCCCAACCCCCCTCCACCTTCCCCCCGACTTCCCAGAACCCGTACACGGTATGGATTTCTAACAAAGACAGTCTAAAATCTATTGAGAAAAAAAAGAAATAAAAAAAATTAATAACATTCTACATTGACCTTAGCTTCTTCTTGCTGAACCAACTTTAAACAATTTAAATCATTTCTGATCTTAAGCATAGGCTAACTGGAATTTCTTGGTCCCATATTTATTTTGTATATAGTCAATCCATTTTTTCCAGTCTCGTTTATATCTCTCATTTGAGTGATCTTTAAGATATGCTGATATTTTAGCCATCTTGGCTAAGTTTGTAACTTTCAATGTCCATTCTTGAGTTGTAGGCAAATCTTCCTTCTTCCAGTATTGCGCCACCAACAGTCTTGCTGCCGTTATTAGATGCAAAATCAAGTTAGTCTCTACCACTGTAAAGTCAGTACCTATACCTAGTAAGAATAGCTGAGGAGTAAACTTTATCCTTCTTTTAAAAATATTTTGCATAATCAACTTTTGCTTCCTAATTCAAATGTTGCTTGTTCAAAATCCAGCAGAAATAGATTATTATTTTTTCTTTCCAAGATGCTTCCTTCTCTCTGTACTTAAAAAAAAACAACCAAATGCAATTATACTGCTTTTCCAGTCACCTAAGATGCAATGATTTCAGCCTCAATTCACAAGCCCAAATAAAAAGTGTTTTATTGGAATTTTTGAGGCACAGTGAAAGGCTTACACAGGGATACAACATTTTTCTTACAAAATACATCATGGTAAGGGGTGCTCCTCATGTTCTATGTTCTTAAATATCTGCACTTAAGAGGTTTTTATTTTAAAAAAGCGTATAGCACATGTTAGCCAGGGATCACTGAGGTGGCTGGCTGCCTCTGTGAAAAGAATTTTGTTGGATAGTATTATCTTTTATCCGCAGGATGCCTGAATGCCAGTAGGCATTCAGGAGAGGCTCCTTTCTTGTCCCTATGCAGTTTATTCACTCACGGGAATCAAGCCACCAACCTCAGCAGTGCCCAAGCTCAGTGTCTTACCACATGAGCTACCGTAGCCCCTTAAAAGGAGTAGTGGGTGTCCTCAGAATTTTTACTCAGTTGAAAGCCTTGATTAAATCTGTTCAGTTCACAGTCCGTAGACACAGTTGTGGCGCTCTGCACATGTAATGAGGCTTTGATTTTTGACAGAAAATATAAATATAAATAAATGTAAATAAGGTACACAATATGTTTTCCCCTTAGTTGATAGTTGAAATAATGAGTATTACCATAGCAATTCTTAAAGGACCGAAGCTTCGTTAATCTTTTCCCCAACTACCTTGGGATTAACTTCCGTACTAGTAGATATGTAAGTCAGAAGTGAATTGTAAGTTCCCAGAATGGGAAAAAATGTACTTTGCACATGCGTAGAATATAGTACTTCAGTTATTGTAGTAGAACCATAAGTGAAAGGAGGGGGAAGATTAGTGGTATCACTTTTTCTGGATTAAAAATTTTGAGTTAAAAAATAATGGAGCAGAAAATAGTTTTATTTCCCCCTCCCAATAATGTTTATAGTCAGCTTTTGAAACCTTGCCTACAGTGGGATATCTTCCAAAAGTTTTATGCAGATGTTAAAGAATGTGGATTCTTAGTTTAAAACAATATTTCCAAGTCCTATTCCATCTGAACAGCCAAGAGCAATATCATGGTCAGTGCTATGGAAGGTCACAGAGACAGTCAGGAATTTGAAGAATTTTGCCCTTTTGCTGTCTAAAACATCCATGATGAAATAGCCAAGTTTGTTTTATGCCCCAGAACCTAAATGCAACCAAATGAACAGTACATTTGAAGAGTGTTTTATTAAGAAATTGAGACTGTGAATTCAACCTTAAGCATGAAGCCAGCTGGGTAACTTTAAGCCAGTCAATCTCTCTCAGCCTAGGAAGGAAGCAATGGCAAATCACTTCTGAAATTCTTGCCAAGAAAGCTGCAGGGACTTGTGAAGGCAGTCACCAGGAATCAAAACTGACTCAAAGGCATGGGTACACATGCCCCCCCCCCCCCACGATTTATAAATATGATTGAACTTACAAACTATTTATTTTAGGTTTTAAGCTAGACATGGGTGGCCAACTTATTTTACAGCTAGCATCTCACTTTCTTAAGTGTCAGAAATCTCCTTTGTCTCTAAAGAAAGGATGTCAAACTCATGTTGTCATGTCATCACATGATGTATCGCATCTTTTGCCTCTTCACTAAAATGTGGGTGGGCGTGGCCATTGCATGACACATCCACCCCTGCTCTAGAGCAACAAACTTCCTTTGATGGACTCTGTGATTTCTCTACCTGAGGTGACAGGAGGTTTCCAAATGGCTGGATTTTTATATATCAATATCTATAGGGATAAATCCCTATAGTTTTCTTGTCAAGATTTTTCAAAAGTGGTTTGATTTTGCCTTTTTCCTAATGCTGAGAAAAACCTGTCTATGATTGAATGAAAAAAAAAATCACCTACAGGAAGACAAAGCCCACTTACTTTCCCACTGTCTCACCTTTTAGAGAGACAAGATATTATCAGAAAAATCCTCTCTGTCGCAAGGCAGTGGAGGGAAAGATCCCAGTTAGCATTTTTATGGCATGTCTTTGTTCACCTCCCATTTCCTGCTATGCAACCGGTTGAAGCATTTCTCCCCTATGTCTTTTTGTTTTCTGAAAGCCCTGAAGGTTGTTTTTTTTTTCTTTGACAGTCTGAGATCTCTGTTAAAAGAAGAGCTTGAAACCTTGTAAAAAACCATATTTTGATCTGGAAACAGACGAGCTCTTTGCTTATCCTGTAGCTGTGATCTGTTTACTTTATGTAACTTTCCCAGTCTGTCAGGAAGATGCCATTTATGCCACTGACAACTGCAACACAAAATGTTCAGCCATATGATCCATTTGCTGCCAGCCGTTCTGCCAAACATGTCTTGTACCAAGTGCCATCATCCAGAGAGAAAAACGATTAAGGCACAGCAGGAACATTCTTCCATTCCAGCCACCCTAATTAACAGGAGGAAAAAAGAAGACTTTGGCATGTAAACCATTTAATGAAGCAAGTCCCTTTAAATTTCCAGAGATATCCCTTTAGGACAGAAATTATATAAGCCGCATGGCTTTTGGGGATGGTAACAGACTCATTGTATGGGGCAGGGACAGGATTTTCTGCTTTTTCCTCTGGGGAAGAAGAGGGCTTATTTTGTTGATGATAACTCTTAATCTTCTGTGGTGCTGGAGAAGACTCCTGCAAGTCCCTTGGATTGCAAAACGATCAAGCCAGTCAGTCCTAGAGGAGATCAACCCTGACTGCCCTCTAGAAGGCCAGATCCTGAAGATCCTCAAACACTTTGGCCACCTAATGTGAAGTAAGGACTCACTGGAGAAGAGCCTAATGCTGGGAATGATTGAGATCAAAAGAACGGGACGACAGAGAATGAGGTGGCTGGATGGAGTCACCGAAGCAGTAGGCATGAGCTTAAATGGACTCCAGAGGTTGGTAGAGGGCAGGAAGGCCTGGAGAAATGTTGTCCATGGGGTCGCGATAGATTGGCCACGACTTCTCAACTAACAACAACAACTCTTATTTTTTTAAAAATTACAATTAAATTTAAAACTTTGATTTTAAGCCAGCGTTAGCATTTATACAACTGGGGTTTTTTTTTAAAAAAAAAAAAAAGTTTGCCCCTGAATGCTGATTTTCAGTTGTGGTATTGGGGTAACTCTAGAACTTATCAAAAAGAAGGCAACACTTTTTCTTGGAAATATGCTTTTAGCTAATACTTAACATATCCCTCATCTCCTACAGTAGATCATCTGATTCAAATAGAAAGGCATGCAAGCATTTTCAATTACATATATCCATAGTTCCTCTGAAAATCTTTTAAAGCACATACATGGTTAGTTGGATCTGAGCAGTATTTTAGCCCCTATATATGAGCAGCATAAAGTTAACATTTTCACTAGATCAGTTCAACTCTTCCTCATGCACAGAGTGTTGATAATTCAAAGAATGCACATGTGAATCAGAACAAAGTCCTGAATCACCAAGTAGCACATAATTTTACACACACACACACACACACACACACACACACACCCCACATTGATATTTGTGATATCAAAGAATTCTTAACAGAATTGTCATGTACATTCTTATTACAATCTTCCATCATTTTTTAGTGGAACCAGGGTTTTCCTCCAAATATTTCATTTTATTTTGATCACATTCTATCAAAACATGCTAAAGCTGTGTGGCTCAACATTATAGAGAATCATCAGGGTTTGGGTAGGTTGTTCTGTGTTACTGGGAACTGCTTGCCAAACAGGCAATAAAAGTGCTTGCTAATCAATTCCCACCCACCCCCGCCCCCGCTCTTTTATATTTCTACTTACCCACAGAGATGTGGATTGCCAAGTTTTGCAACTTCTCAAAGGCAAATAAGATTTCCTTATTTGGTTGGAACATTGTTTGGCTTATTAATGTGACAATGTATACTTCAGGGACTCACTTGAAAATACCCAGAGGCAGGGGTGTGATGTCTATTAAAAGTTCCTGAATCACAAATATGTTCACTGCTAGCAACAGAATAACAATAATTTAAAAAGTTATATTACTTTGCTAGATAAACTCAATGTTTAATGTGCCTTAGGAAATCCATTCTTCTCTACCCATAGTCCTACTTATCCTTCCCATTTGCAAGACTATTTTGTTTAGACTTGATTCTTGCTCAGCATTATGGAAATTCATAATGGTGCCCCAAGGGGAAATGGAACATTGCTGAACCATAAGTTGTACTTTTCTTACAATCATATTTTTTAAATATGGGGATAGAATGTTCTTTCTTAATCTCTCCTATCCCTAAAACAACAGGTTCTCTTGTAGCAGTTGCCCAATCATAACATTACTGGCACCAAGGCAAGGCTGTGTGTGTGTGTGTGTGTGTGTGCGCGCGCATGCGTGTGCATGTGCACACACTATATGAGTGTATGCACACATACATATACTAACAATATATATGTGTGTACATACACACATGTGCATGTGCATGCACACAGCCACTCGCCCACACCCACCCACACCTATTTCAGCCAATACTTAATAGCCTATGGAATTGAATCAAATGTGTATTTTAAGAAGGCATTGACCTTGGGCAGCATCTCTTCCTTTACCTGCTGTGTCAGTGGCTCTCAAATTAGATCAATAACAGACAACAACGTCCTTTGGGGGATGCTGTTATTTAGAAAGGTGATCTTGTAAAACATGACAGGATATACCAATAGATGACTCAACATTTCTAACGCTGTCAAAAAAGGTAGAGTAACGTGAAGCAATTTCATTAGTGTAAAATTTATGAGTGGCAGGGAGAGGAGGTGAATAATTGTCAGGATTTGCATTGCCAAGTTTTGCAACTTTTGCATTTTGCAGAAATGCAAAACTTCTCTGGTTGCCTTATTTGCTTGGATCATTTTTGGCTTATTAATGTGACAATGTATATTTTAGGTACTTACTTGAAAATAGTTTGACCTTTCAATTTGTACCAGTGCAAATTGATTATTCCTTATTTTTATTCTGCATCCCAGATCAAGGGATATAGGCTGGATTCCAGATATTGTCAAATCACATGTAGCTCCAAGATATTAAAGGAGGGGATTATTCCCCCCCTTTCCCCATGACTGACAGATTTGATTTGCAATGCAAGGGACTCTCGATAATCTTCTCCCACACCCCAAATTGAAAGCATCAATTCTTCTGTGCTCAGCCTTCCTTATGGTCCAACTCTCACAGCTATATATTACTATTGGGAAAACCATAGTTTTAACTATATGGAACTTTGTCAACAAGGCCCTTAGTTATAGATTTTGAGAATGGGTACCAATAAGAATTCAAAGAAACAGGAATGAAGGTTTTGTTAGATGAACAATGTTTAAAGATATCTCTTAATGTAGAGCAGGGGTGTGAAATTCGTGGCCCATGGGCCAGATGTGTCATGCACTGGCCATGCCCATCCCCGGTTAGTGAAGGGGAAAAAAAATCATGATACGTCCCGTGATGACTGCATGACACCACAAATTTGACACCCCTGATCTAAAGTATCATGCAAGCAAGAGATTCAGTACAAAAAGATGAGCAATGACAGTTTAGTGGACATGTCACTCACAGGAACTCAAATATACAAACAAGAAACCTTTTGATGTTTGTAGCAACGAAAAATTACAGAAGCTTTCTAAATACAGAGATCTACCACCCAGTCTTTCCAGTCATAATGCCCTGGGTCACAGATGAAGAATAGCTGAAGTTCAAACAGGGGTTAGCAGAAGTAATTTAATCTAGAGACAAACTGTCAAGTGTACATGCAGTTGTAAGAGTACTTTTGTTCCCTATGCAAATAACCAAGCAAACATGTCTAAATAAACTGTGGCAGACAGAGTTCATTGGCTTGACTCTCATGAAAGCTATGAATCAGGTTCTGGTTTTGTCTTCTGGAGGAAAGAGGCAGAGCGGTAAGAACAACCCATTTATATCATTTATAAAGCATCAGAAAGACAGGATCTTAAAGGATTCCAAAATAACCGCAGGCTCTTAGTAAATTCCAGGCTTTCTTTGTAATCTTGATTATGATTATTGTATCATATTGCTTATTTTTCAAATTTAAGTTAACATATATTTAACATTGCAGATTGTTTAACAAAATAACTATTTAACTAAAGTTCTATAGTGTTTTCCTGTATCTGGAATGCTGCTGAAACGCAGCACAACTGTTAGTTATATTCTTTTTTTTTCCTGGGAACCATGGAACCCCCAAAACTGTTAATAAAAGATAAAATGAATGAAAAAGAGTGAAAGATAAAAGGATTTGCCTGATGCCAAAGTAAATGTCCAGTGAAATTCTCAGCAAAAACCAGCTGCATTTCAAGAAGAGGGCTATCTCTTTCCCATTGCTTGATCTGCAAACGTTTCCCTTCATTCTTTTTATTTCTTAAAATATTTTTGCACAATTTATGGTGTAAATACATTTTTCCTTCCTTTGGAATGTCTTACTATCTGAGCTATGAGCAGGTGAAGACACATACTGAGCCACATTATATGTTGAATTGGCATTATATGTATGCACTTGCTGTGCCAGCTTTAGGATCAGATGTTGACTTTCTAAGTTTGCTCTTTAGATTTATTCCTCGGATAAAGGGCTGTGAGAAGAAATTGACCAAATCAGAAATGTTTTCATATTATTGTAAAGACATTTGATATAATCAATTTTTGTTATTCAGTGGAAGATAAATTATATGGGGAAATAGGTAATTTACAGTAAAAACAAGGAGTCTTATTACACTATAACTCTATACATGTTTAGGAGAATCTGTAATTTTTCTTCCTCTGAATGCTGAAGGGACAGAAGACTTAATGATGTAACATTAAACATTTTAATAGTTGTGACTTGATTTACAAAACTTGAGTTCTGAAACACAAGCCTATTCCTTCTTCTGACATCATTTGGAGATATGTTTTCCTTTTGCATTACAAAAATGCATATAAAGAGAAAAACATACAAAAACATATGGTATTTTTTTGGTTTTGGATTACTGATTACTTTGGAGGGTAGTCAGAACACTGTCAAAGACTTGAAACAGAAGCAACAGAGGCAGAGTAAGTAGACCAATGGATTTATGGCAGTATGATTTAAAACAGACTCAAGATAGGTGAACAAGACTTCCACTGTTATTGAAGAGAAGCTTGAAATGAGAATTACTTTGTATTATTGATTCAGCCTCTCCGGTGCATTTCCCTTCCCATGTGGTTTGCATTTGAGAGAAACAATGGCTCATCAGCTGGTGGCTAGTGTAGTTGGTTGGTGCCCTTTTAGAAATCACTGTTTCTCGAACTAGTTAGGAAATTTTGGGAGTTGAAGACCATGGACTGTCTGAAGTTGAGAAAGACTGCCTAGATGTCAAAAAAAACAAAGAAACCTTAGTTCCCAGAACTCTGCTGAAACTTATTTATGTGTATTTTGTTGTTTGTTCATTCACTAAGTTATGTCCAACTCTTTGCAACCCCATTGACCATAGCACACTGGTTCCATCCTCCACAGTCTCCCAGAGTTTGTCCAAATTCACAGTCATTGTATATTTAACCATCTCATCTTCCGCCATCCACTTCTTTTTTTGCCTTCAATCTTTCCCAATTTCAGGATGCTTTCCAGTAAGTTTTCTGTTCTCACTTGGTGGCCAAAGTATTTGAAGTTCATTTACGTACATAGTTAACACCATTGAACTTCAACAGTATCCCAGTGACACCTGGAAAAACAAGATCAATATTAGCATATACAAATGGAGACTACAACAAATGCTTCACTCTGCTGTTCCTTTTCATCTTATTTATTTGGCTATCCAGCTTTTAGACAACCAGCGCTGCCTTGGCTGCAAATACTCCATCTTCATCCCCTCTCCTGTGGTGATTGTAATGTAAATCTCAATTTTTTTGAGATTGTTCAGTGTCAATTTCTTATATCTGGTTGTTACATAAACACAAACACTTAAAATGTGTGTTTAAGCTTTAGAATAGTTTTCCCCAACTTAATATCCTGCAGATTTATTATTCTTAGAACTCCTTTGGAAGGCTAAAAGAACAAAATGAGGAAATCCTTCATAAAACTGAGAGTCATATATATATGTATGTATGTATGTATGTATGTATGTATGTATGTATGTATATGTGTATGTATGTATATATATACACACACACATACATACACACATACATACATACATACATACATACATACATACATACATATATTTAAATCCAATTAGAACTGCTAATAATTCAGGGTGGGGCATTAAGGGATTGTTTCTTTCTCTACTGTCCAACATAGGTGAAATACAGATTTCATGTGGGGAATGAATTATGTTGTTTTATGTTGCCAGTCTCATCCATTTACCACACATATGGAGACAACTCCAATTTTCACATTTCTTCCAGCTCAGGTATCCAAGAAATGGAGGATATGATAATAAAAGTCATCCACTGTGCTTTGAAGCAAGAGTATATACCTAATTTACCTAATAATTATGTCTTTCCAATTTCACAGCAGTGGGAAGAATTATGAGTGAAAAAGTTCTGATTTTCTTTAGAAGCTCTCCCTCAAGGCCATGTCCTCACTTGGCCCTCTCCCTATCCCTAATCATTCCTTTACAAGTTGTTTTTCTACTCTGGTGGCCTTATAATAATGCCTTCATCTAATCCCCAGGCCATGAGTATGACAGGCTTAACTTGTCTGTAGTTATGCCAGTATTAAAGCAATCTTTTTCTCCTTATTCTGACACCATCCAAGGGCAACTTCAAAGTATTTAAATCATTAAATTGTGTTACCCATTACCATGGAAGGAGGTTAGATCACTCGCAGTGACTGTGAAATTAACATTAGATGCAGGATAGGCATGGAAACAGCAAACATCATACTGCTATAATTTCATGCCAATTCAAGGATACAGTAGAAGGAGAGCATTGTAATTCAAGTAGTAGAGAAAAGCCTACTGTGTTAGCAATTACCATGCTTGTTGCAGAATTCTGAAGGTTGACCTACACATCTAAAGGATGCATAGGTTGGGGAGTTGCCTTACTCAGTAAGATATTGATCTGAAAATGCTGAAATCTGGATTCAAGCTCATTTGTTTTTTGCTCAGTTTTTTGTTTTACTTGGGTCCCAGGAAACATAGCAGGCTTTTCACAAGTTCTAAATTTGTTTACAGTGTTCACTTTAGCCTCACTGGAAAAGAAACCTTGGGAGTTTACAGTATCATAAAGCATTTTTTTTATTGATTGCATCTTAATTATTTCAAGGGAATTGGTTTAGGATTTCCATCATATTGTGTAAATTTTGCTTCTGGAAGGACAGAACACTTACAAAGCAGTTATTCACATATTTACAATATTAACTTAAAGTGCCCCAAATTGATTTCCTGTTTCTGTCATCATTTACTTCATCGAAAGAGGTGTACTATAAATGTCAAAGATGAAAGGAAATAGATTTAAAACAACTTGCCAAAGCTTTCAGAGGGATTATGAACTTTTATTCTTGGAACAGCTGAAAATGTGAAATAAGAGTGCTTCAAAACATACATTAAAAAAAAAAAAAGAATCAGGATCTTTGTGATGAGATACTAGCTATGGACCCATAGCTATTGTCCACATTTATCAAATGTGAAGAAAGGGGTAAATGCATGTTTTTCTGAGTCTCCACTCACTTATTTCAATGATTCATTGATTATTTTATTTCTTTGTATATATCTCATGTTAATGGAAATTTGGTTTATAAAAGGAGTGGTTCTTGGAATCAATCTCCCACTAAATAGAGAACTATGGAGGAAATATCAATTTTACCCATATATTTTAACTAATTAGGTTTACTAGTTTGCTTTTTAACTTTTATTTTTACAGTATACATACTTGCATATTTACAGATAAATTCAGTTCCACAACCATGGGAAGAATTATGGAGTGAAAAATTTCTGATTTTCTTTAGAAGCTCTGCCTCAAGGCTGCATCCATGCAAAACTACAGAAGGAACTTTTTTAAAAATGGTATAATTTGGTTTGTGTGTATTTATATACACATACAGATATACACATACATACATACATAATGTTTTAAGGAGAAATATAACTATATAAATGGCCTTTCAGCAGTTTCTGTAAGTCAAGAGGAACTGTAAGAGGAACTCCAATTGCACACCTACTCTTTCAGGATTGGTGCCATCTTACCAAGAGACCTAGCTACAGATTTAAAGGAAAGTTAAGAAAGAATTCAGTTTTGCAGTTTTTGGTTCAAGTTGAGCCTGTTTCATTCCATCCAGACCCTCAGAAATTCCTGATATTGGGCCATTCTCTATATGGCCCAAGATAGAAATACTGGTATAGACTGATGTTGCTGTGATCTAAACTATTGGATTATCTTCTCCAGCAACTTTATATGGATATTGAACACCAGGGAAGAAAGTACTGAGCTTTGGGCCATCTCACAAGGGAGCTAAGTGCTTGGTCAATCTCTCATGCATTTCCTCCTCCCCACTAAGAAAATGAAATTGTACCAGTATTGCAACACTGCATGCAGTCCCTAATCTTTGCTGGCAGTCCAGAAGACTTTTAGAGTGGCAAGAACTCTAAAAGAATTTTGAGATGGTGCACTGCCTCCAAATAAATACAGTATGGGAAGATAGAATGTTGGTAGGGAAAGAGAAAATATTAGACTAAAAAAAATGTAACAGTGAAGCTGTAAAAAAAATCAAAGTGTATGCAAGAGTTAAACAGAGATCTTTAATCAAGGAGTGTGAGAACAGAAATGAAAAACTTTTTGTTCAGTTAGAGAAAGATGTTGATTAGTACACAGAAAAATTCAAGGTTAAGAACAGAAGTCTTAACGTAGGAAATGGAGTTAAGATAAGAAAGAAGAAGTAAACCATAGAGCAATCATCTCTCTAGTGCTTAATTATCCTTTGAAGGCAACCTTCCTTCTTTTAGCTGGATATGTTAATTTTCTGAGAAATTGGGATTTTAAAATGAAAATCACCTTGCTTTGTTCTTTATTAGTTTAAGTTTCACAGTAAAGGTTTTTGTACATTTTCCTATATATTTGCTCTCTTCTTTTCACTGGGTACATTCTCTGCCAAATTTGGGAGTAAAGAAATTGATGAACGCATTCTTGCATTCCTTTAAGGGAAGATGCAGGGCAGATTTCCCCTTTGTGGTGATAATGTTATTGCTATTTGAAAAACCAATGGGAAGGATCTTTTGATAAGATTTTTTTCACTTGGGATTTTATTGAAATGGGAAATATGGTTGCACACCCATAGGGAGACAAATCTATTTCTGGACAGATTTCCAGGTTTGGGGGGGGCATATTACTGCCCTGGTTTTCTTCCTTTCTCTGGGGTTGGTAGCAGTCAGTGCTGATAGTGGGGGAGAGATCCAGCCTGCAGTCCCTGATTTGTGATGTAGCCCAGAGCTCAGCTCTCTCTATCCTTTCCTATTTAACATCTACATAAGGGTGTTGAGTAAAGTGATCCAACCATTTGGTGTCAGATATAGGAGTAGCAATAGCACTTAGACTTATATACCATTCCACAGTGCTTTACAGTCCTCTCTAAGCAGTTTACAGAGTCAGCCATTGCCCCCAACAATCTGAGTCCTTATTTTACCCACCCGGAAGGATGGAAGGCTGAGTCAACCTTGAGCCTGGTGAGATTTGAACTGCCAAATTGCAGGCAGCCGGCAGCCAGCAGTCAGCAGAAGTAGCCTGCAGTACTGCACTCTAACCACTGCGCCACCTCAGCAAGATGCTGGTGGTACCCAATTTATATCTCCATTCTGTGCCAGATGATGCTGTAGATGTTCTGTTCCAATTCCTGGAGGCTATAGGGATCTGGGTTGGGATGCAATGGTTTTGACTCAACCCAAGCAAAACTGAGTGGCTTTGGTTATTTCAACCTTCCATCTCTAGTCTTGGATGGAGTGGCACTGCCTCAGATGGACCTAGTATGCAATTTGGGAGTCCTTCTGGACTCACAGCTTCTGCTGGATGAGGAAGTAGGCACTCGTGGCTATGGGGCTTTTGTACATCTTTGGGTTGTGTGTTAGTTGTGCCCATTCCTGGACTGGGAGGCTTTGTTCACAGTCACTCAAACACTTGTGACCTCTCATCTGGATTACTGCAACATGCTTTACATGCAACTACCCTTGAAAAGTATTCAGAAGCTTTAACTAGTTTATAAATGGTGTCCAATATTTGACATATATAACACCCCTAATGCATGAACTGTATTGGTTGTCACAGTATTTCCAGGTTCAATTCAAGGTCCTGGTTATCAACTTTAAAACCTTTCAGGATTTGGGTCTGAGTTATCTTAGACACTGTCTTTCTCTCAGCTATTTCTACCCATCCAATTTGGTCTGGCAGGATGGATATACTATAGGTCCTGTCAATTAAGGAATGTTGACGTCCAGGGACTAGGAATTGTGACTTTAGAAATAATGAATAAATTAAATATATACACATATATACAATCTCTTCTTGTCCTATCCCCTGTGACAACAATTCAGATATCTTATTTTCCAGTTTGACTTAAAAAAAATCTTTTAGATCGTCTTTACTTTTATATAACAAATATAGCCACATTTTAATAATATTCCTGAATGAATTAATTTATATTCATCTGTTATCTTCTTCTTTTGTTTCCCTTAACTTTGCCAAGCCTAGCAATTTTCCCATTTCCTAGACGGTCTTAATTGTATTTGAGCTCAATAAAACAAGATTATCTACTACATTAATTGCTTTGCTATCAACTGTAAATTCATTCAGCATATTGAGTTGAAAATTCTTTAATTTCAATTAAGATATTTTTACTTTCCAGTTTGACTTTTCTAATGAATTATTTCAAGTTTTCTTTACTTTCAGCTAACAAAATAATACCATCCATATTTTTTAAGCTACTAGAGTTCTGATATCCAGTATTGATTCTGACTGTTATCTCTTCCAATCCTGGAATATACCTTACATTGTCTCAAAAGCAAAGACTTTGATTTTGGTGTAGTAGAATTCTATCTTGAGCTTATGAAACTGTATTTTCTTACAAAACTTACATAGCAGTTGTACTGTTGCTTTCTGTTTTACCTGGTGGCAACTTGTCAGGTTTAGCCATCTAGCAAGTCTTTCTAAATGATAGCAATGTTCAACTCATTGCATCAATCTTATCTGGTGATACTCATAAGCATCCAGTGATAGATGAAATAGTGTTGCCAAGTTGAAGACATGCTTGGCACTGATTAAACTGCCTCTAATTCA
Organism: Thamnophis sirtalis; assembly: GCF_051295495.1. Taxonomy (NCBI): domain Eukaryota; kingdom Metazoa; phylum Chordata; class Lepidosauria; order Squamata; family Natricidae; genus Thamnophis; species Thamnophis sirtalis. The sequence continues at coordinate 31,326,809 of NW_028261386.1, read as the reverse complement.
AATCATGCTGAATACATTGCTTTGGTCAGAGGGTGGAAAACAGATGAAAATCTATCTTCTGAAGAGAGAAGGTTTTCTTGTCGGCCTATTTCAGTATTACCTTTATGAATTTGTATGTCAGTTGATATTCTGCCACAATCATTATGGTCTGCTGGGGATAGCTTTTTGATAGCATTTTCAATCTCTGCAAAAATCTTTAAAGCATGTGAGCTTCTTTGCTTTTGTGTCTTAGAGACAAGAGAGTCACCTTTAAGAAACTGAGAAAAAGGACAAGCTAAAATCTTGCGAGGGGAGAATATTTTACTGAGAAAATTATCAGTTTCTTTTAAAATTCTAGATAAAAGATTTAACCATTTAGATTAAACTAAAATTCTGAGATTTAACTATTTTTTTAAAATCACAATCCACTTGGCACAACTAGCCCCAGCCAAATGCCTCATGTTGAGAGAGAAAAAAGCAATGTCTCGGAAATGAAAGGATAACAATGACTGTGAGCATACAAGACAGAACAACAATAGCAGTCATCTGCTTGTTCAGATGCAATCATTTTTCTGGCTGTATTTCTATGCAGAGACATATTCTATGGTAGACATTTAATAATAATGATCATCATTTTCTGATTTATTACAGATGAAAGTCTTCCTCCGACCAAGTAAAACATAAAATAAATTGAATGTGTGCTTACAGTCCTCTAAAAGGTAATTTGCTATCATACATATATATTTCTGTCAAATAAGATTGCCCTGAGGATATAATGTTATAAACTCTTAGATCTGATGATCAGAAAATGACAGTATAAATGGATGGATAGTAGTGCTGTACAATCCTAATGGATAATGTATTTTGTGGCGTGCAGAGTATTTAAGAGCATGTCTCTGACACTTGGTAGATTGCACTGTAAATAGTGGTACATGAACACCCAAGAAACCTGGCTCTGGAGCTTACAGGTCTAAAGGAAGTAGCTTGATGAAAGATTGTTGGATGTGATGAAAAAAGAACAAAATTGGGAATGAGGCAGATAGATGAAGGAAGTGGCCACAAAAATGGAGTGCATGTAATTTTCTCCAGTCTAAATCCAGTATCCTATATGCAGCAGGAACCTAGAAAAATTGTTGGGCACAATTCAAATTGAGAATCATCCATACTTTCTCTGCATTGGGCTCCTTATACCTGTCCATTTTAAAACTTATTAATTAAGCTGTCATCTCACTTCCATGTGTCTTGAGTGGTATACACAATTAAAACAAAACTAATATCAGGGTTCCAAGTAACACCCTCAATGAAAGAAGACACTGAGGCTTGAGTTTCCTAAAAGTTCCATTTTATTAGAGATGTCGTATTGGCACATCTAAAAGTTTCTGGGTTTTCCCTACCCCCCCCAAATGTTCAAGTCCCTGCCCAATACCCACATGTCTATCACATGATCCAATCAGGCATCATCCAAAACTGGAGATGCCTCCCAGTCACCTTGTGGCAGCTACAGAATCAGTTGAACTTGACTTTATTGGAAATAATGTTACTTTGACTATAATCACCCATGCTCAATATAATCCCCCCTCCCATTTTTCCACAGTAGAAAAATGTGGCAGGCCTGAAAGCCCAAATGTAAAAGATGGCTTCCAGGTCTGACAACTAAACAATAAATACAATTTATCCATTAAAACAGTTAGAAACCATTTAAACTATATCAACAAATGACAGAGAAGAATGCAGTCATCTTATATCAGCCATTAGTGCAGCTGTCAAACTATCCCCTCCTATCTTTCCACAAGAGCCTGAAGACCTCACTCTGCTGGTTGACCAGGGGACCAAATGGGGGACTTTTACACTGGAGGTGGCTGTTAGATTGATGGCATATTCCACCTCCCCTCCCTTGGTCTCTGCTCTCCACCCTTCCATCTTTTTAGTTATTGTATTGATATATCATTCTCATTGTGTTCCTTTCTCATTGTTCATTTTATTGTTCTTTCTTTTTTCTTCTGTCTTGTTGCACTCCTTTTCTTTTCTTCTTTTTTATTACTGCAAGCTTCCTAGAGTAGTTGCATGGTGAGATAGGTGGCAATACATTTAACAAACAAACAAACAAACAAACCAACAAACAAACAAATAATAAAGGTTGTAAAAACAGAACAAAAAGGGGGCACAATAAACAGTAGGAAAATATCAGATTTTGTGTAGGTCTCCCTCCCTCCCTCTCTCCCTCTCTCTTTCTCTTTCTGTCTCAAAGATTGTAGAAGTTGAGGATGTGCAGAAAGATTAACTCATAATCTCAGCATGTATCAATCAGAAGAGAAAACTAGAAAGCAGGATGCTTATTTGATTATTTATATGTATTGATTAGGATCTGGATGGAATAGTGTCCTAGTTTACATTATGAACTGGAAACCATATTTAATGACACACATAATATTTTGTGGTAGTTTGTACTTCCTCCTGCTGTTTATCTATCATCATTATGGTGTTCAGATCTACCCTTTTTAAATAAAAATATACTTTAAATTCCTGTGTTCCTTTTCCTATGTGACTTCTAAATGATAGTTATCCAATGCCATCATTTCCCTTTCCTCATAATTTACCTTTTTTATCATCTGCCCAGCCACTAAGGGAGATGATTCTGAGAGTGACAATTAGGGCCATTTGGTCAATTGTTGATTTTTGCTCTCTGGAACTTGAATTATTTAAGAAGCATTCCACATTGGTAGTTGTTTCTTTATGATTTTATTTACTCCCTTATTATGCTGTTACCGAAGCTTTTCTGACACTTTAACAGTGCCTTTCATCCTGCAGAAAGACATGTAGCAAGAAAAATAATCATAAATTATACTTTATGTTGAACTGCATGCAAGAAGAGAACCAAGAAATGTAATGGAGTGGATCTCATGTTTATTATACAGTGGATCAATTTTACTGTCTGTTAAATAATAAACCTGAAAGGGAGGGAGAGGGTGAGAGGGGGAAAGGGAGAGGGGAGGGAGGGAGGGAGGAGGGAGGGAGGGAGGGAGAGAGAGAGAGAGAGAGAGGGAGAGGGAGAGAGGAAGTGAGAGTGTGTCTTTATAAATGTTTGGAGTCTTTCCCAAACCCCAAATCCAACAAAACATTTAGTGACATGCAAAATGCATAATTCTATAACTCTGCCTTCTAAATCATATTCCAAATATCATCTGTAAGCAAAGAAGAGCTGATTTCCCCCCCCCCCAAAATGCAAATAAGCTATTCAGGTGACAATATATCATTAATGGTGTCTGTAAAACTCAAAATGAAAAAGGAGAAGAGCAGAGCAGTGGAACATTTGGAAAAAAAAACTATCATGAAATTATCCTCCAATGCAATGTTTTTTCTTGGAGAAAAAACTCCTCTCTTTGCTTTCTTAATGTAAAAATTAGATGCTTTTTCATCCCCAAGAAGATTCCTTCCTTCCTTCCTTCCTTCCTTCCTTCCTTCCTTCCTTCCTTCCTTCCTTCCTTCCTTCCTTCCTTCCCTCCTTCCTTCCTCCTTCCCTCCTTCCCTCCTTCCCTCTTTCCCTCCCTCCCTCCTTCCCTCCCTCCCTCCCTCCCTCCCTCCCTCCCTACTGTACGGTCATTTCTCCTCCCTCCCTACTGTACGGTCATTTCTCCTCTGGAACCTATTGCCTAGGAAAAGGAAGGACTCTCTTTTGCTGATGGTTTTAACTCAGAAGCTGGATAGACTTTCTTGGTGGGGAGGCAGCTTTCAAGAGGGGCTTGATTAAGGCACCCATACAATTCTTTTTGATATCATATTGATTTCCTACAAGATAACATTAAGGTGAATAAGATAGGTCACAGACTAATTTATTGTAATAAATTGCTTTTTATTCTATTCTCATTTTATTTTATGAAGTTTTTTATGTTGTCTAACCCATTTTTAAGTCTTATTTATTTAGTTCTTTATGACTAATAGAGCAGTTTATAAAATTTTTGGTGGATACTTCTGCATTTTTATCTCTCTGATCATTGTAATTAAGGCTACATGCCTTGCTCTGTTTGCTGTAGAGCAAGTGATTCACTTGCCAAATGCTATTTTGCAGAACAAGCCATATATGGAACAGATGAAAGTATCTCTGCCCAGTTGACACAATCATCTGGGAGCTTATGCTTCTACATGGTTTTAGCATTTCTAAAAGTTGCATAAATGCTGGAGATCAATGGAGATTCTCAATCATCCAGGTCATGATGTTTTTTCAGTTCATGAACTAAAGAAGCTTCTAGGATGAGAAGCAAAACCTTTTCAAAGGAAAATAATCCCAACAAAACCCAGCTGCCTTTTGGAAAAAGCACCTTTGGGACAAACACCAGATGTTTATGAGTCTCTAATAGGCATACATTCATAGCTAGTGTGTTTTTAACATGTGGCATTTTGCTAAAGGTAATAGAACATTTTTGACATTTGCAATTGTAAATATACAATTTACAATTTTGTATTGTACATTTGCAATTGCAAATATACAATTGCATTAAATTAATTCTTTATCAAGCTTGATGAACATCTTCTAGAACAATTCTCAGGAATTCATTTTGCTGGGGTTGAAGATAAAACCAAGCAAAGCTCTCACAAGTTATGTGTGCCCAACCATGGGCAATTCCTTCCTGACCCAGAGTTCCTGCATGCTACATTTCATGCCATTCAGGAGAGTCCTCCATGTCTCACAGACACTTTATCAAAGCACAGTGAACTGGGAGGCAAAGGAATAAACAGATGAGCATATTCCATCCAATAGCACATTTCTGTTCATGTTATTTAAAACCCACTACATTTAGCTGAATCTTAATTTTATAGCTGATGTTAATGTTACAATGGTACAGCTGCTTTATTCTTTTATGTATACTTTAATTTTTTCCATTTTATGCTCATAGCATTCGTTCTTTAGGCATTGTGTTCTCTTGGCAATCCATGTGATTGAATTGTAAAGAAGTTACTATAATTAATGCAGTATGCATGTTTCTTAATTATATGATAAAAAGTTAATTCCATGGTTAATTATTGTAGTCTATAGAATGTATCTGTTGTAGTGCTGTCAAACTGAATCCAATCCTGTTAAACATAAATCCATATAATTCAATTAAAACGTTTCTTTCAACATTATGCTGAGCTAGCTATAAAAAGGAGTTGCTTCTTGAGTTAGAATGCTAGTCCAGTGATTCAACCTGGAATACTTATAACTCTAGTTTGGAAGCCATTAAGCAAAATTAGAAGCCATTAAGTTCTTTAAAAAATGCTAAAATACAATCTCAGTGGAGAATCCCAGTTATAGTATTATGACCACATTTTAAATGGATTGGTAATGCCGACTTCACAAACAATCTAAGTAATAATTTACTAGAACATGAACTTATTGTGGTTTGTTAAGAGATATTTGATATAACACATCAGCCTAAACCCTTAGAATCCCATACATCCAGAAACGTTTCAGTTCTATCTCTGAAGAGCCATGGTGGTGCAGTGGTTAGAGTGCAGTACTGAAGGCTACTTCTGCTAACAGCCGACTGCTGCAAATTGGCAGATCAAAACTCACCAGGCTCAAGGTTGACTCAGCCTTCCATCCTTCCGAGGTGAGTAAAATGAAGACCCAAAATTGTTGGGGGCAATATCCTGACTCTGTAAATGGCTTAGAGAGGGCTGTAAAAGCACTGTGAAGCGGTATATAAGTCTAAGTGCTATTGCTATCTCTAATTCACCAAACAAACACTTCACACTGAAAATCTGCAATTTTCAAGAACACATAGCCAGAACAAATTGAACAATATTGGATTTTTGGGACCATAAGCATCCACTCATAGGACCCAATAAACAGATGAAATCTATAGTTTAGTCCACTGAGCACTGACTAATCCAGTATATTGAATTTAGATTCCAATCCAGGACTTCTTTCACCAAATCTGAATCAGATAAGATTTGACCGACAGAATTTGGCTTAATCTGCTTACTGCTGACACTTCATCCAAAGTTCTTGGTTCTTTGTTTTCTACATTTATCATAGCAAACTCCCCCTGCAATCAATAGCAAAACATATGCCACTGTTGGGCAGTAGCAAAGATCTTTCTTGATTTTGACTAATTCTCAACTGGATTTGAAGGGCAGGTTTTGAAGTGTCAGTTGAAATTTCCAAAGTTCCTATATAGATGTGCTTGAGGCTGTTATAGGTTAACTTTTGATATATGTTTGTCTGCCTATTTATATTATAGATACAGGTTCCAGGTATCAGGAAGGAGATGTCACAATCTGGAACCTCTGAAATGTTTGGAAAAGGAATGAGGCAGCTGTCAACACTATTCTCTCCTGGAAAGATTTGTTTTCATTGCTTGCTGTCATTAGAACTCAGTCTCCATCATTTTTTTTCTTTCTCCTTCCATAACAATAAGCCCTAAAGATTTTTTCATAAGAATAATGATAACTGCATTACCCATTTTGAAAACTGCTGATCATTGGAGGTGATGCTAAAGGTTGAATATTCAAGTATCAAAGCCAGACAACAGTTTTTGCCTTCTTAGTGATTGAGCTTTTCACAAGCAAATGAGATAGGAGTGATAGATCAGAGCATCTGTGGTTTGACTTAAGCAACAAGAATATGAAGGCAATTTGAATTTTGATGTAGTCAGTGGGCATTTTCATAGGTTTATTTATCTATTATGGAATTTATATGCAGCTTTTCACAAAGGTTTGCCAGGGCGATCTATAATCAAATCACAATTGGAAGCCCCATGCATGGGAGGGTAATTCTCTTTGAAGGTGGTAGAGGAATGAAGGCTGGTACACCCTAATTACATTTTTAATTGAATGTAGAAGAGATTTGGTTCAGCACAAGTACATTTTCCTTGCAGGAAATGCAACCATTCCCTTGTAGGGGCTGATACAATGCAAAATATGTAGCTGAGAGATGTACAGACCCAAATATCTTCTCAGTCAGAACAGAACAGAACAGACAGCCCGAAAGGCTTCAGAAAAGCCTCTGGAGGCTGGGGAAGGTGAAAAATGGCCCCAATGGGCCAACAGAAGTTCAGAAATGATCCATTTCCAGCTTCCAGATGGCCTCAGGGGGGGGCAGGCCATTTTGGCACTCCCCAGTCTTCAGGAAAGCCTCCGGAGCCTGAGGAGGAGCTGTGCGTGCACTCACGGGGGAGGAGGTTGTGCGCACATGAGCAGCTTGATGGGGAGGATTGAATTGGTGTGGGCATGCATGTGTGTGTGATATCGCATGCGCGTGCAATTTTGGCATGCCGTAAGAAAAAGGTTTGAGTATATCTTCTATATGTATCTTCTATGTTTATTTTATATTTATTTATTTTATTTTTATTTTAGAAAATTTATATTGCCATCTACTCATCCATGGTGACTTAAGGCAGCTTACATGATTATAAAAACATCATATGAAAATAATAAAATAAATTAATAAAATAATAAAAATGAAATAGTAGCCCTCCCCACACACCTTCATCCTGGTGACAACACATATATGTACCCATTGCCATTGTCAGATAAGCAATTAATTTCCCTGAACCTTTTTGGGCAGTCAGTTTGACTTCTACTGCTATTTTCAGTGAGGTTGTTGACATTTGTGCTTTTGATAGCTCTACTTTTGGAAGAGTTCCATTTCCCATTAGCTTTTCCTGTCAAGGAATCCTACATATTGTTGTTCTGAATATACTTGAGGAGGAATCTTACTTTTCAGCTTCAATTTCTCTTAAAAGCAAGGACGTCAGCCTTGGATAGTTATACTTAGAGATGCCTGCAGGGGAAATCAACATTACAGGCTCTACCACCTTCCACCTATCATAATGTTGCAGCAACCAGGCAGCATGATTGTATGATGTTACTTTTGTCGTTTTGCAAATGTTTCAGATCCTGACACTGTTGGTCACATTCATCAAATGTTTCTACTACTTCCACTTCTTCAACTATGTTTCTTCTACTGGGTAATGACAAATCAAATCCTATTATGTATTTTTCCATTCTTTGAGGAAGAAATGTATCAACAACACAGGAATTTCCTGGAAGAACCATGCTTGGCAGATTTTTTTTTTCTGAATAAAAATGTTCAGATAACCAAACTCCCCCATCTCTGCTACTTTGTGCTTCGTTGAAAGATCTGCAATTTGCTGTTGGAAGGCATAATCCACATCTCTTACTTGACTGAGAGGGAGTTTATTGCCATCCAACGTGCGTGATGGTTGTTTTTGTGCACTGTTTTATGAACATAATTTGGATAGCAGTGGGGAATCAGGCGTGGATGAATGGAAACGATTGAATATTGCAACATGCTGCCCTTGCTCCAATCCTGGGACTCATAGTTACATTCAAATTAAGAAAGAAGAAATTGTATAATGGAATAAAAGAGGAAAATAATAAAGAAACAAGATTGAATTGGTAATCTTTTCACACAAGAGTTTTGCCTGGGTAATTGGTTTATTATCATAATATAATACACAGAGGCACTGCAGGAGGCTGAAAATAACAATAGTGGAATTGCTACAGTTATTAATGGATTAGAGTTGGACATACTCATAGACGTTGAAATAATTAAACTTACGGCACTTGTATTTATTTCTTTTTCCCAAGTGGCTCTTCTGAAAGTATCACTAAATCTGAATCCAAATGAATGATAAAAATGGTGAAATTATTTTGAATCCTGGTCTAATCAGAAGTTTTTTTTAGATCATTCTAATATTCTTATAACAAACCCCCATACTGCCCATATTATATACTTTGTCTCTCAACATTTGCATTTGACTCAGTGTGCAGGAATCAGGATAAAAATGTTGAATCAGAAAAAATAATAGGCATATGCCACTTAAATTCAGAATTGCTTTCAAAGGAATTTTCTATCATTTGGATGACATATTGCTAAAATAAGACCAGTACTACAAGGTATGGACCATTTTATTAAATGTTTAACAAAGCAATGTTGGCAGCAGAATACAACAACCAGAAATTTCATTAAGAAAAATGGGGCGAGGACAAATTTATTGAAGGAGGAACAGGAGAACCAACGGTTGTTTTCAAATTTCAATTTGTCAGGAAATACGTTTAAACAGGCACAAACAATGGCATCCACCATTCTTTATTCCAGCATTTCTCAACTTCAACCAATTCATGCTGGCTGGAGAATTCTGGGAATTGAGGTCCATTATTTTGGCTAGGAAATTCTGAGAGCTGAGAAACAATGTTTTATACCATAGTTCACACAGCATGCATTTTGCTTTTGATGTACAAGTTAACATATTTTGAAAAAATAACTTATTAAAACCAACCAGAAAAGCACATGAAAGGAACCAACTTTGGAGGGTACTGGACATTTTTATTATCAAAGACAATGCAAAAAGTGGTGTGGAAAAGGAAGAAGTATAAAAGGATGACAAAGTTGAAGTTTCTAGGATGGGCTGTCATGAATTTTAAAATAGAGGTTTAGCTGTTTTGCTATTAAATAGATTTTAAGTCACACTTAGGATTCTTAGAATGAAAGTTCCTTTGTCTTTTGACATTTTAATCCATAAAAGTTTAACATTTATTTAGAGAAAGAAAATAAATATTTCATTTTCTTTATGAATTTAGTTCACTTTACGCTTTTCAAATTTTGTAGAACCAGAACAAACTTGAAAACCAAAGACTGGTTTTCAGCTTTGTGATGTGGATGCTTGAAATTAGGGAAAAGAATAGATTCAACCTCATTTTATATTATCAAAATACTACTTGCCTTACCTATTTGATAACATGAATGCAAAATAAGTATATTAGGAGACATGAATGCAAAATTTTCTTGTACAATATTTTCCTCTCCTGACATACAAAATGAAGTAGAACTAGACTGAAATGAGCTATAATGAGAAAAATATGACCCTATTCCAAAATTGCCCATGCTTAATATACCCATTTTTGCACTAAGACATCAGGCAGGAAAATTCTGCCTATACTGATTAAGGTAACATGAAGTTTGTTAGCAAAAATGTTAATTTCAAAACAAATTTTTTTTCTCTTGCAATAACTGAGCAAAACACACATATATGGGGAATACTGGCAACATTTTATAAAAATCTTCTCAGAGAACATGGGAAAGTATATTTTCCATCTGCACATGCACTTACAAAAAATATCTAAAAATACTATATCATTTAGTGATAGTTTGAAAAATGGATCTCATGACTTATTTGTCTTCAAAGTGTTAAGGATCTGAGTGAACATTACTGGGAACATTTCTGTGCATGTACCTCAGATTAATTGTGAGAGACGTGCAGCTTTTTTCTTTACACCCAAATTATAATGGATTAAACTAGCACCGATATTTCTTCATAGATCATGGCGGCATCATCTGCTCTTGTAATAAACTTCCAAAATTTGCTCTGAACGTCACTAAGAGAGAAAGGAAAGAAAAAAAAGAAAGAGAGAAAGAGAATAAAAGAAAGATAGAAAGAATGTTAGTTAGTTAGTTAGCTAGCTAGTTAGTTAGTAAGTAAGTCTCAGGTGCTTATCTCAGAGCCTGACCATTCCTTTCTACCTTACTAACATTTAGAGCCTCTTGGGTCAAGCCAAGTCAGTTTGGTACCTGCATGTATTTTACTGCCATCAAATCTGATGCAATGCCTGTCTGCAAA